>NC_091202.1:10283041-10390541 GCF_040958095.1 Procambarus clarkii | reverse complement strand
TTTAAAATAGTGTGATTTTTAAACAATTCGGTTTTAAACCCGCAGAACAGCCTACCCGCCAAAGACGTAACATAAGAAATGGTATATAATTCATTATTTTAAATTACATATATAATCATTAATAATATTCGGCAGCTATCGAGGTTCTCCATAGGTAAATTCCTGTACTCTAACAAGATGCTACTTGCTGTTTAGCTGTTTAAATTCTTGGAAAATTGTAATGACCAGCGACATAAAATATAACAATGAAATAATAGCAGGTAACTGTAGGTGAACGAAAAATTAAATTCCAAATTGATTAGATGTTTTTCTATATATAAAGATCGACCTGAAGGAATTTTATGAATTATGGACTAATTAAACAAAAAATAGGTAATTTTACTTGAAGAACAGATACCAGAGAATAGTTAGTGAGTACATTTATATTGTATAATGGGAGAAAGCCCCTGGTAGCCGCGAATTAAAATAACCACCTACATTAATTGATAACTAGGAAATAGTATCTGGAAACTTTATCTGAACGAAAACACAATACCAATTTGTTTAGATGTTTTTCTTAATATAAAGATCAACAGTAAGGAATCTTATTCATTATGGACAAATTAACAAAAAAAAAACGATAATTTTCATTGGGGACCATATATTAGAGCATACTTAGTCAATTATATATTAAAAGTATGTTGTTGTGTTGATTTAGGGGCGACGACGATCGTGGGATCGGATGCGCCCCGGCTGCCCGATACCGGGAAATAGCGAAGGGATGGGGCCCCTATAGTCTCTTCAGGCCATAGACCCTACAATCTCCTCAGGCGACAAATTTTACAGTCTCTTCAGGTCGCGGACATGACGGATGAAGCGGAAGGTATGGCGAAGGATGTCATGACGGACGTCTTCGTCTCTCGCACCTGCCCCGTCAAGGAGAACGGGAACTGTGAGGCGGGGAATATTCAGCCTACGAACGGAACTCTGTAGTCTGACGCGAGCGCTATGAAATCGAGGGCAGTGAAGTAGAAGGTGCTCCACTGTATCCTCCTGGGTCGGACACCACTGGCAATATGGGGAATCTACCAGCCGTAGACGATGGAGATGTGCGGCCAGGCAAGTGTGCCCAATCCGGAGACGAGTGATGGCAGTGTCGAGGAGTCGAGAATGATGACGAGTCCATGGACGCGGGGAGGAATCCTCCCGTAGACCCGCCAAAGAGGAGGACCTGAGTGCTGGCTCCATCATTGCCTCCCAACTCACGAGGCAAGCCGCCCGGAGTTGCGGGAGAATTTCGGAAAGGTCTAGAGGCACATTTGTAGTGTCATGGAGAGCATGCGCCATCCCTGCTGCTGCGTCGGCTACCTCATTGCCTTTAATACCGACATGTGACGGAACCCATTGGAGATAGATGGACCAACCTGGAGTAACAGAGTATGACAGCAGTTCTCCACGGATCTGTGACACAGTATGACGATGGACTCGTGGACGCCGAGATGATATCAGATGTAGGGCTGTGATTGAGTCCACGTAGATAACCACTGCAGAGGGCCCTGAAACTTGTCGAAGGAGTCGTAAGGCTAGTAAGATTGCAAACAATTCCCCGGCCAGGCACGAATGAGCAGGGGAGAGTTTCCACGTCTGACAGAAAGAAAAAGGAGCAAAGTATGCTGCCGCAGATGTAGATGGTGGCTGATCTTTGCGGGACCCATCCGTGTAAACCTCTAAGTATCCAGAGTATAAGGAGGCTCGTAGGTCTGCAAAAATTAAAGGGGCCAAACCCTCTAAATCTCTCTTCCGACGAGGAGGCTTGGAAAAGTCGACAGAAACTCGAATGATCTCTTCTGCCCACGGAGGCACAGGTGAGATGATCGGGCCGGGGATGAGTACAGGGACGGGAAGGGAAAACTGTGAATATGCATCCAAGGCCCGGACGACGAAAGGCAATTGACGACGTCTGGAGTGTCCAGCCGGCACATTCCACCAGTTGGCCTCGAGCTGGAGGCGAGTAAGTGGATGGGTAGCAGGGAGACGCACTATCCGTTGAAGTTGGCGGCAGTGGGCGAGAAGACGTTGAAAGCTCAGGGGCCATAGCCCCGACTCGGCATGAAGGGAAAGAACTGGCGAGGAGGGCATAGCTCCTAACGCTGAGCGAAGGGCACCATTTTGAATGGGATCCAGCCTTGCCAAGACAGATGCTGCTGCTGAGCCATAGACTTCACTCGCATACATGATCTTGCTACGAATGAAGGCCTTGTAGAGAGCTAGGAGCGACTCCCGTGAAGCCCCCCAAGCCGCACCAGAGACCCGTTTCATGATGTTCACGCGACGAAGGCATGAGGCCCGAAGGTAGTCGACATGGTGCCTCCACGTCAGCCTAGGGCCATCTAGAACGACCCCCAGCCACCTGTGTTCGGTAGCGATCGGGAGACGACAGCCCCCGAGGGTCACCACTGGCTGGTCTGGTAGGCGGGTCCAGGTGAAGCTCATGACGCAACTTTTCACAGGGTTAATGGAGAGCCCCTTCCCCAGCACAATTGCTGAGAACACAGTCACGGCATTTTGCAGGGAGCCTTGTGCCTCTAGGAGAGTGTCACCATCCGCCACGAGGGTTACGTCATCGGCATAGGCTAAAACCTGGACCCCCCGGAATACAGGGAGATCAGACAGAAGAATAGAGAATAGTAGTGGGCTCAGAATCGCTCCCTGAGGGACACCACGCGAGACAGGGCGGGACGTAGAGACGACTCCACCAACCGCCACTTTGAATGAGCGGCCCTGTAGATAGTTTTGGAACCACCTTAACGCCGGACCCGAGAGACCTAGTCGAGCCAGACTCTGAAGGACAGCAGAATGAGAAGCAGAGTCAAATGCACTCTTGATATCGAAGAATGCTGCATGGAGCACTCTTCTCCGTCGATAAGTGTCCATTATTCGATGTTCCAAGGAGAGGAGGCAGTCCATCGTGCTTCTTCCCGGCCGAAATCCACTGATACCCTCAGGTAGGAGACCTGAGGTTTCCACCACCCATTGTAGCCGGGTGTGAACAAGACGTTCCATCAGTTTCCCGAGACATGGAAGCAAACTTATGGGCCGATATGAAGTCGGGACAGACGGATCCTTCCCTGACTTGGCCAATGGTAGAAGAATGGCGTGTTTCCAAGGGGCAGGGAAGACACCAGAGGACCAGCAGGCGTTGTAGAAGTAAAGGAGGTGGGACTGAAAGCTCTTGGGTGCCCTCCGAACAAATTCATATGGGACGTTGTCTATCCCTGGCATAGTGCCCGACTTAGAGAGTGACAGAGCGTCCTTCAGCTCAACAGATGTAAATGGGCGATCCAGGTCCTGAGCTAGTCCTATACCCTGTCGGGAGCCCCAACCTATGGAACTCACAGAGAGGAGCGGGGAACGGTAAACATCTTCAAAGTGGTCAGCCAAGAGTTCGGCTATTTGTACTTCCCCTAGGCCCCCATTACCACTGGGGTCTCTGAGTGGGATGGTAGGCCGGGAGTACCTACCTGTCATCTTACGAACAAAGGCCCAGGCTCCCGCAGAGGAGGAGTCGAATCGGAGAGAGGCACAGTAATTAGCCCAGGCCTTGCGTTTGGCAAGGAGGACTGTTTGTCTACACCTGGCGTCCGCCCTGCGGAAGGTCTGCCGCTGCAGTGGAGTAGGGTGGCGCCGCCACGAATTCCACGCACGTCGCCGGTCCAGTACTGCCTGCCGACATTCAGGAGTCCACCACGGTGCCCCACGGCGGGAAGGATTGGTTGTCTGGCCACTAGTCCTCCTGAAATGCCGAGAGCCTACACTGAAGAGGGACTCGGAGAGAGCATCTGCTGACCCATGGAGATCTGCAGTAACTGGGGGAAGGGTCAACCAGTCATCCGCCTCATAGCCATGCCACCCCTCTTCCGAGAAGATCCATTTGGATCTACGGGAGGTCAGAGCAGGACGAACAGTGCCCCCGAAGGAGATGACGATGGGCAGGTGATCACTACCCAGGTACGGCCCGGTCCATATCTGCGCCATCGTGAAGGGGCCTCTTCCAATGCAAAGATCGAGTGTTGAAGTATGGCCATTTAGCGGGTCTATCCGAGTTCCCAAACCTGGCGGCGTCAGTAAGGAGAGGTCTGGGGAGTCAAGGAGAAACTGAAATAGGGCTCGGCCAGCCATGTTGTGGTGGCGACCCGATAGCATGGGTTGCCATGATGAGTGCCGAGCGTTAAAGTCACCCATGACGAGGCAGGTGTCTGTGATCTGACCAAAATAGTGTTCTAGTTCCTTCTTCGTTACCGGTAGACAGGGGTTATACAGAACTCCAAAGGTGCCCCACCCATGGGAGAGGGCGACCTTCACTGCCAAGAATTCTAAATGTCCACCCGGGAAGGAGTGAATCCGGAGCAAGGAGCTGGGAACTGAGTCCCTGACCAAGAGGGCAAGTCCCCCTCCACCCCGTACTGGCCGATCTTGTCTATAGACAGAATACCCCGGCACTGTGAAGGAAAGATCGTCTGTAAGCCAAGTCTCACAGAGTCCCACGATCAACGGTGGTGCGCTGGCGATAAAATTGCGTAAAAATTGCGTCTTCTTAAAAAGGGAGCGGGCATTCCAAAACACCACAGTATTCTCAGGATGGGGCGCCATTATCCCTGAAATACAACAGCTAACTTTTTGACCACCAGTGCACAGACGTCTCCAAAGGGGGAACCACTAGAAAAAGCCATAAAACCTTCATACAAAGTAAGTAAAATATGTGGTATCAATGACTTCCAGTCAAGAGGATGTTGATCTATGTTTCTCTCTGCCTGACGGAAGCGGTGGTCGGCTCGCGAACTCTCTTGACGGCGTCTGCGACTGGTGGGAGCCTCACTCTGGGCCTCATGTTCCCCCGGTGTCACAATCCCTTCGGAAAGTGCCTGGGGGACCAGAGGATCATCAGGGCTGTCTGTTGGAGCAGTACCTCCTGATCGATGGGTGTGTCGACGACGCCGGTGTTGGCTTCTTTGAGGAAAGGCAGGAGGGTGACGAGTGCTAGGCTCCGGCCGAGACTGAGCGTCCATGTCTGTATCCGTGGATGAGTTTCCGTCAGTGTCAAGGCTACCCAGGAGGGAAAATCGATTAGCAACCTGGGCGTATGTGGCATGTGACTGGGACAGGCAAGAGCGTCTGCTAGTTCCTACTTGTGAAGAGGCCCGACCAGGGGGAACCTGGAGGCGAGAAGAAGCGATAGGCTGATTGAGGGTACGCAACTTCTGGAACAGCTCATGTCGAGGTGTCCCCGCTGTTTTGTGATCGATGTCCAACTGGAGGGCCTCAAGATATACAGGGCAACTCTTAGACGTAACCTTATGATGGCCATGGCATAAAAAGCAGCGGGGTGCAGCAGAGCACCCACCGTCATCTCTGTCTGAATGGCCAGTTTTGCCGCAGTTTGCACACCGTGCTGTATTACGGCAGGTCAGGCGACTGTGGCCCAATAGATGACAAGCGTAACATCGTAAAACAGGGAAATTGTAGGGCTGAACCTGATACGAGGTCCTGTGTAGTGCCACTCGGTCAGGGAGGTGCCCATCGAACTTTACACGGACCATGGATGTCGGCCCTGCTGCTCCGCGAATCCTGGTAACTTCCAATAATCTCACTGATGCACCCCCTAATACCTGCAGAGCGGCCTGGATGTCATCCACATCTACACTCTGGTCAATTGGGCCAATCTTCCCATACCGGGCCCGAGACTCCTCCTCCTGCGACAATACCTGTCGGCACCTGACAGCCCAGTCCCCCAACTTATTAATGTCGGATACACAGATGTGTGATAGGGCCTCCTTTCTGATATGTAGCTTCAGTGCTGCACCCCTACCCAGGGTACGTATGGTCTCAGGCAGGCAATGTGGCCACAATGTGGAAGCCTCGATTGCTGCACCTAAGGTACGAGGATTTGCAAAGACGCACTGACCTGATTCTGACTGGATTAGGACTACCACAAACGAGGAACGGGGTACCACAAGACTAAGGTCTTCTGAAGGGGAGGATATCCTCTTAGCATCTCGCTCTGGGGCAGCATCAGCCGACTCATCTTCTAGCAGACGTTTTCCTCTCTGGGACTTGCTGTCAACATCCATGGCGCCCCCGCTCGGGGAGGCGTCCATTTGGGAGGCTCCGGCCTCCCCCGGTCCTGTGAGCCCCTGGGTAGCTGCAGTGAGCACACACTGGCCCAAAGAAGCCAGCTGAATTAAAGATGAGTTCCAGGTAAGGTGTGGAAAGAAAGTCCAGCCAGGAGCGTTCAATCCGCGCGCCAAGATGGCCGACCTTCCCGCCCAAACCTATTAAAAGTATTGTGTATTTTGAACCATTTGGGTTGTAAACAAACAGAACGGCCTACCCAAAAAGTCGTAACATAAAATGTTGCATATGTTTGCTAATTTATTATTTGATAAATGATTATTATTAATTTACGACAACTATAGAGGTTTCCCATTAGTTAAATTACTGTAGTCTGACTAAATGTTACTACAAAACATATATAAATCCTGGGAAAGTCACAATGACCAGCGACATTAAAGCATGGAGGGTTAAATAGTAACAGGCAACTGTCGGCGAACGAAAAATTCATTTCCAAATTTATTAGATGTTTTCCTAAATATAAAGATCGATAGGCTGGAATTTTCTGGATTATGGCCTAATTAAGGCAAAAATATATATATTTTTACTTGAAGAACAAATATCAGAGCATAGTCAGTGAGTTATAGAATAATAAGAGTGTGGTATTTCATTGTATAACGAGAGATAGTCCATGGAAGCGAAAATAGACGTAGTTTTACACAAAATAACGTCCAAAAACAGCCGTAGAGTCAAACGGCAAATGTTGACGTTCTTTTTAAGAGGACAGGTTGCACCAACAGAACATCTGCTACACCTCCGACTCCTTCTCCCCCGTCTGCGCAACTTCGGCTTGCAGCTCAACTTCGAGAAGTGTATTTTCCATGTTCCAGAGCTGGATTTCTTGGGACACCGTGTGTCAGCAGCAGGGGTCCAACCACTAGAGAAGAAAATCGAGGCAATCAAGGAATTCCCGCGCCCATCTACTCCAAAGAAGTTGCAAGAATTTCTTGGTGTAGTGAATTTTTATCATCGATTCATCCCACATTGTTCGGACATCTTGCGACACTTATACGACCTCTTACGTGGTCGGAAACTCACGTCCCGTCTTCCGTTGGAGTGGACTCCCCAGGCAGAGACAGCATTCACCGACATAAAACACAAGCTGGCGGAATTCACCTTGCTCGCACACCCAGTGTCTGACGCTCCCACCAATCTATCTACCGACGCTTCAAACACAGCAATTGGTGCTGTACTACAACAGCTCGTTGAAGGAGAATGGCGCCCAGTTGCATTCTTTTCAGCGCGCCTGTCACCCACTGAAGAGCAGTACAGCACTTTTGAAAGGGAACTGCTCGCCATCTACTCAGCCATACAACATTTCCGGCACTTTCTCGAGGGGCGGAACTTCCACATCCTCACAGACCACAAACCTCTCACTTATGCGCTGGCGGCCAAGGGTGATGCTCACTCTCCTCGAGTAGCCAACCACCTGGGATTTATTTCCCAATTTACCTCGGATATCCGTCATGTCAAAGGAACTAATAATGTCATAGCCGATGCACTGTCTCGACCCACCATAAACCACGTCGTGACAAACCCAGCTCAGGTGGACTATTGTGTAATCAGTAAGGCCCAACGGGAAGACCCTGATCTGCAGCGATTACGAACATCTGACACAGCTCTCCGGTTCATCGAGATTCCCATGGAAGGTGGCGGAAGTATAATCTGTGACACCTCACGGGCGGGAGCACTTAGGCCCTACATTCCTGCCCAGTTTCGCTGGAAAACGTTCTCAGTATTTCACTCCCTAGCACACCCAGGAGTACGTGCTTCCCAGAAACTACTAACGGAGCGTGTTGTATGGCCAGGAATCAATGCCGATGTTCGACGATGGACTCGCTCATGTCTCCAGTGCCAGCGAGCGAAAACACATCGTCACACAAAGAGCCCTCTTCAACAGTTTCCGTTACCTTCTGACCGTTTCGAGGTGGTGCATGTAGACATCGTTGGACCATTACCGTCGGCAAGAGGATATTCTTATCTACTCACCTGCATCGATCGATTCTCCAGATGGCCGGAAGCAATCCCATTAATCAACATCTCAGCTGAGTCAGTGGTCCAGGCTTTCCTCTCTGGATGGGTCGCCCGTTTTGGCAGCCCCTCTGTAATCATCACCGACCAAGGACGACAGTTCGAATCATATCTATGGAAGGAACTTATGGAATTCCTCGGCACCACACATAACCGAACCACAGCATACCACCCTGAGTCGAACGGAATGGTAGAACGCTTTCATAGATAACTAAAAGCTGCCCTAAGAGCTCAAGCACGCCCTGATGATTGGATCGACAACCTACCATTAGTCTTGCTTGGCATCCATTCAGCCACGAAGGAGGGCAGTGGATTCTCGGCAGCAGACTTAGTATACGGATCTAGCCTGCGGCTTCCGGGCGAATTCTTAACCCCAACGCCACTTATCACACCCCCAGACCCCACTTTTGTCCAGAAATTACGGGCGGCCATGACAAACATTCGGCCTACACCACCATGCCAACCGACAACTCGTGCTACATATGTGCCTCATGAGCTCCACACAACTGAACACGTGTTTGTAAGAGTCGACGCTGTTTGATGCCCTCTACAGTCACCTTACGAAGGGCCATTTAAAGTGGTTTCTCAAACACCGAAGTTCTTCACCATTGAACGCCGAGGACAGCGGTAAACATCTCCATCGATCGCCTTAAACCAGCACACTGTGACGCTGTCCCAGACATCCCTCCAGAGACACATCCGCCGACTACACAGTTCACTTTTCGACCACAGTTACCAGCAGCACCGCCACCTACGACAACGGACGATCCTGTACGACCTCCCACCCTACAACCCCAGTTACCAGCCGCACCACAACCTGATCCTACGACGACGGACGATCCTGTGCGACCTCCCACCCTACGACCCCAGTTAGATGACATCAGCGAAGAGGAGGAAGTTAACTTTGATGGTTATGTAACGCGAGCAGGGCGTACAATTCACCGACCAGCTAAGTTCCTTGATCAAGTATTTTTCCTTTCATCCCCTGGGAGGGGGAGTTCTGTAGCGAGTAGATTATCCCAATAATATACTCGCTCCAAATGCATTGTTAATATTCTTGTCAACCTTTGGAGATGAATGAGGTGAGGCGTTGCCCGGGCAACATGGTGAGGTATTGCCCGAGCATATAAGCAGCAGAATAGCAAACATTAACTAGTCTACTTTCAAGTGTGGTCTAGAGCAGACACTTGCGAGATACTGTACCGACGCTCAGTGCGCTCAACTCACACCAAAGTATCACCTGTGTACTTCTGTATATTCGACCAAATATATATATAGTATCTTAGTGCCTGTGTTTATTTGTCACCATACTTTACGTAACAATAGAACCATTACACCTTGCTACTAGACCATATATGTCAGTCTAAGGGTTGATCAATGCACTCCCACACAGGAAGAAGGGATACTCCTATAATTCATGTACTTATTTATTAACCCCTTAACAACCCCCCATATCCACTCACACCAATAACAATAATAATAATAACTTTACCACACTACCTTACGTTAAAAGCCTTGGTCCACATAAACAGGATACAAGGTTTTACACTGAGCACAAGCTAGGGTAAAGCTCTACTATTGAATAACTTGAAGTTAGAGTCAGCTTAGGGTAGGGGACCACGTGGTTCCAATGGGACCCCCTTTAGAATAACTAGTAATATAAACTCTAAACACACCTACTACACACGAAATATAATACCCCACACATAGAACATGAGTATGCCAGATATTGAATAATGATGTGCTCAATATATTTATCTTGAACAAGACACAGAAATAAGGAAACGAAGAGGAAGGATAGGAGGTTTCTTTCACCACAGCCAGCAACCAGAGAAGACCGCTTCAGTCCAGATCAGCCTCCCGCCAGCTGGCTCGTTGCCGGCAGACTGCTCAACTAGTCGTACCGCGGCCCTATACCAAGTTTACTCAGGTTTACTTTACAAATGATTAGAGTATTATTAAACATAGTTGGAGCCTATGTTATTATTTAATAATCCACCCCCAGCTTAGTCTTTAAATGCTCTTTGAGAAACAAGAATAGTCTTACGTCTGGCAGGGAAGATACAAACAATTGCCGCTCGTGATGCACTCAACTGTACTATAAGAAAGTTTAATAGCTCAATTTTGACCTCTGGTTTCCACTGAAGAACCCAGGGTCGTAACATGGTCAATGAGAACGCCAAGGAATTTGCCATCTAATTTGTTACAAATTTGGGTATTGTTTATTCTGAGATTTATGGCCACTGCCTTTTGGAAACGAAAGGCGGTGGAGTTTCTGATGGGGAAGGAAGAGACAATTGTGCACCGCGTTCCGCAAGGCGCGGTGCGGACAGTCTGGGTGGCATAAATAGCGCGGGAAGGGAGGTCTCGCCCTCACTCCATTCTCGACGGCCCGCGATTCACGAAGCGGCTCCACGCTCAGCGCCGCGCCTCATCGACACGTGGGCCAGTACTCTATGCTGCATCTCAAGCCTGCTTTCTGTGTACATGAGATTTCTCAAGCAAAGAGACCCCATCCCCGCTACTATGGTCCCAGATCTGACGTTCTCTGATCCTTTGGGGCCTTCGGCATCCCAGGCCGGTACGGCAGGGGCTCCCTGCCCTACTCAGCAAACCTTAAGGTAAGAGAGTTTTCCTGTTCAAGTTAGTCAGGACTATCCTCAGTGCTGGCGTGTGTTTGCGCTGTCTCTCGCGGTCCGTTCGTACCGCCTTAGCTAGTTCCCTGGGCCTTCCGCCTGTTTGCCTTCCTGGGGTTGCAGATGCGCCTCCAGGTCGGGACTGGTGTGCTGGTTGCCTGCGGCGACTACATGTGGCCAGGTTTCGGTGGTCCTGTACCCCTGGGGCCCGGCCCTAATGCATGCTTGGTGGAGCATTCGTCCCAGGTGTGCCCTCCCAGGCGTTTATCGGGAGCCCGGTTTGCTGTGCCCCTAGGGGCCATGTTTCGCCCACGCCTGGTCGTGCGTGCACGGCCAGGCTCCCTACTGTGGTCTGGCTCGCCCTCTGTGGCGACGACACGTGGCTGGTTTCTGTGGACCTGAGCCCTGGGGACCAAGCCCGGTAGGCGGCGCCCACGTGGCTTGGAGCTTGGTGGAGCTCTCGCCCCAGGAATGCCCTTCGTTCTTCACCCACCCCAAGGCGTCTTCCCTGGAACCCGGTATGTTGCGTCTCCTAGGCTTGTCCCTAGGGGCCAGGGTTCGTGACGCGCTCGGTCGTGCGTGTCCGGCCAGGCTCCCTGCGAGCGTCCTGGCGTCACCCTTGATGGCGACGCCTCCTGGCTGGGTTATTTAGTTGTCTTTGTCCCTAGGGGCCCATGCCAAGGTCGGCATCACCCACGTGGCATGGCGCTCCGTGGAGCGCTTGCCTTGGGTTGTGTTCCGCTTCCTACCTGTCCCTCTCCCTCGCGCCCATGGGCAGGAGGCGCCCTTGTGGCGGCGGTGCCCCGGTGGGTAGGCCCAAAGCTTTCTTGCTAAAGGCTGCCTTTGCGTCAGCCGGTGTCGCCCGGCATGTTCTTCCTCAGATGTTTGTCTGGACGGTGTAGCCCAGCTTGTTCGTCCCAGTTGTTTGTCCGTCCCCCAGCCTGTTCGTACCTAGACGTTTGTTTGGCTGGTGTAGCCCAGCCTGTTCGTACCTAGATGTTTGTCTGGCTGATGTAGCCCAGCCTGTTCGTACCTAGACGTTTGTCTGGCTGGTGTCGCCCAGCCTGTTCGTACCTAGACGTTTGTTTGGCTTGTGTAGCCCAGCCTGTTCGTACCTAGACGTTCGTCTGGCTGGTGTAGCCCAGCCTGTTCGTACCTAGACGTTCGTCTGGCTGGTGTAGCCCAGCCTGTTCGTACCTAGACGTTTGTCTGGCTGGTGTAGCCCAGCCTGTTCGTTCCTAGACGTTTGTCTGGCTGGTGTAGCCCAGCCTGTTCGTTCCTAGACGTTTGTCTGGCTGGTGTAGCCCAGCCTGTTCGTCCCAGTTGTTTGTCTGGCTGGTGTAGCCCAGCTCGTTCGTCCCAGACGTTTGTCTGGCTGGTGTAGCCCAGCTCGTTCGCCCCAGACGTTTGTCTGGCTGGTGTAGCCTAGCTCGTTCGTCCCAGACGTTTGTCTGGCTGGTGTAGCCCAGCTCGTTCGTCCCATACGTTTGTCTGGCTGGTGTAGCCCAGCTCGTTCGTCCCAGACGTTTGTCTGGCTGGTGTAGCCCAGCTCGTTCGCCCCAGACGTTTGTCTGGCTGGTGTAGCCCAGCTCGTTCGTCCCAGACGTTTGTCTGGCTGGCGCAGGCCAGCTTGTTCGTCACAGCTGTTTGTCTGGCTGGCGCAGCCCTGCTTGTTCGTCCCAGACGTTTGTATGGCTGGTGTAGCCCTGCTTGTTCGTCCCAGACGTTTGTCAGGCTGGTGTAGCCCAGCTCGTTCGTCCCAGACGTTTGTATGTCTGATGTAGCCTAGCTTGTTCGTCCCAGTCGTTTGTCTGACTGGCGCAGCCCAGCTTGTTCGTCACAGCTGTTTGTCTGGCTGACGCAGCCCTGCTTGTTCATCACAGACGTTTTGTCTGGCCGGTGGAGCCCGGCTTGTTCGTACACTGACGTTTAGTCTGGCCGGTGTAGCCCGGTCTGTTCGTACCCAGTCGTCTGGGCTGGCCGGTGCATCCCGGCTTGTTTGTACCCAGTCGTTTGGGCTGTCCGGTGTATCCCGGTTTGTTCGTCCCCAGTTGTTTGCTTGCCCGGTGTCCCAAGTTATGATCGCCCCAGCCGTTTGGCCTGACCGGGGTAGTCCGGCCTGTTTGATCCATGACGTCTCGTCCTCATGGTGTAGCCGCCTGTTGTTCCCGCACGTACACGTTTCCCCGTTTCCCTGTCCTGTCCTACTCCAGCGCAGGAACATGCCGTCGAGCGGTCTGTCCGCTTGGGTGGGTTATGCTATGTTATTATCTTTTATTTAAGTTTCCAAATAAATTTATTGCATTGTTCAGCTTTCAGTTATGCCTTGTATTTACTTACTATTCCTCTTGCAGCGTTAAAGCAGTGTCCATTGCTGTGGGATATTCAATTAATTTTGTTTCTCTTTTGAGAATATTATTGCTTTAGGCTAGCCATTCTCCCTTGATTAGTACTGTTTTAATAACCATTCCATCCCTTGAACATTACAGTTTTACTCGATCCAAACCATACCATGCATATATATTACTGTTTAACCTACCATCCTATCCCTTGATTAATCCCGCTTTAAGCTACCAAATCTTCCCATGATTATCAATGTTTCTTTTATTTGTTCAGCTTATATACAAGTACATTATATTACGGCCTTATTCTATTATTAGAATATAATATTCCCCTCCCGTTCTCACTGTTCTGTTCTACTCCTCCAGGGTAGGCGCATGCCGTAGAGCGGTCTGTTGGCTTGGGTGGGCTACGCCATGTTATCATTTATTTGTTTTCCTAAATTAATTTATTACTTTGTTCAGCTTTCAGTTATGCCTTGTATTTACTTACTAATCCTGTTGCAGCGTTAAAGCAGTGTCCATTGCTGTGGGATACGCAAATAATTTAGTTTTCACTTTTGAGACCATTATTGTTTTAATCTCGACCAACTATTCCATGAATAAGTACTGTTTAATTAGCCAATCTATCCCATGAACATTACAGTTTTAATCTATCCAAACTATACCATGCATATATTACTGTTTAACCTAACCATCCTATACCTTGTATAGTCCTGCTTTAATCTACCCAAATTATCCATGATTATCACTGTTTACTCTTTTATTTGTTCAGCTTAAATACAAGTATATTATAATATGGTCGTAAGCTATTTACTTGTTCAGTTTCAGTTTGTCTTGTATTTACTCCGCTATTTATTCTGTTTTCTAGCACTGCTTAAGCCTCATGCCTTTCTTGCTGTTTTGGCCTCGCTATGTTATTTATATTATTTATTTAAGTTTTCTAAAATTAATTTGTTACATAGTCCAGCTTCAGTTATGCCCGGTATTTACTTAATAACACTGTTGCAGTGTTAAAGCAGTGTCCATTTCTAGTGGGATACTCAAATAATTTTGCTTTTAACTTTTGAGATTAATATTGTTTGAATTCTTCCAAACTATACTACGAATACTGTCTTAATATATACAAACTATACAATGAATAATACGGTCTTAATATAACCAAACTATACCATGAATAATACTGTTCAATCTATACATGAATATTACTCTCTTAATCTATTTTAACTGCTCAGCTTTTATTACATTGGTTTTTATTACGATAACATTGGCTATGTCCGGTATTCTCAATCACTATGGACACTTAACTTTACCTTTGCTTTTGTCTACTTGTGTATGTGACGGTCGCTGGTGCAGCAGCTGGGTCTCCCTGCCTGCTTTTTTCCCGTTAGTCCTACCGATGCTTACTTTTTCATTTTCTGCAGTGTCGAGAAGCCGGATCACGCAGCAACTGCAACACGGAAGAGGGCTCGGGCGGCGTCGTGCGAGGACAACAGCGCAGTGGTGTAAGGACGCAGCCGGCCAGGGCCAGGACGAAACCCGCCCGTTTCGCCTCCCCCTCCTCAGAGGCCTCCTCGGGTGGCTCTGATGTGGACGGCGACCACACTTCCCAGAGGCCTCCTGCCGGCAAAGCGGCGGGTGGCACAGCGTCGCAGCCTCCTCTTCTTTCGGCCGACGATTGGACGACGCTGCAGGCGCCCATCGCGCAGGCTCGGGGGCCCTCTCATGTCACAAGCCTTCTGGGCATGGGGACCACCGAGGCCGACCCTGCCGCGGCTGCTACAGCCGCCCTGCCCCCCACTTTCACCGACCGTCGCCCACGGGCCAGGGCCAGGGCCAGGGGGCATAAGTCGAGGCGACGTGCGAGCTCCTCCAGTCTGTCCTTCCTTCCCAGTTTGGTAGCGTAGTTGCTCTGCCACCCTGTGGTTTTCCCAAGCGGCCAGCGGGCACTCGCCCTTCGGGGGGGGGGGGGGGGGGTCCGGCCTGCTGGCCTGCGGGGTGTGGGTGCAGCGCCCGTTCCCAAGTGTTCCGCTGTCCGCAGCTACTACTTTGACTTTACAGCCATTCTACTAGTAAGCCCTAACTTAAGTCAGGAAATTTTCTCCTTATTCCTTGGCGGCTCGGCCTCTGGCCTGGGGTTATTTTCTTCTCCAAATTCATATCAGGCTTTCCCAGTCTCTATGTAATTTTCTGCCGCCTGATTATTTCCAGATAGGGTTTCCATTATGTTATGTTGTTCACTTATGGTGTCCTGACTGTTATACTTAGAGTTAGATTTGTTACATTCACCTCGATCACTGCTAATTCTAAACAATAGGCCATTAGATTTCTGCAGAGTTTGTTACTAGGCTACAAGATTACTTTTATTTTACTACGGGTGTACAATTTAAGTTGTTTCGTGTACTTTGAGTTAGCCATGTTATACATTTGTTAAGACCTACTTAGAAGCCTGTTTTACTCTGCAGAATTATTTATCCTGAACTAATAAAATTTACGCCCCCATACAGTTGGTGTCTTCATTCCCCTGATCAGAAAATTTGATTAAAGGATTTATTGCCAAACAGAATATAGAAAGTTTTGTCAATGTTAAGGGTGAGTTTGTTGGCCGTTAGCCAAAGATGGACTTTATTTAGCTCAGTATTTACTGTGACATTTAGAGCAAGGGGGTCAGGACTGGAGTAAATGAAGGTTGTGTCGTCAGCAAATAGAATTGGTTTGAGGTGTTGGGAGGCATTTGGAAGGTCATTAATGTAGATGAGAAAGAGGAGAGGGCCAAGTATGCTGCCCTGAGGAACACCGATATTGATGGGTAGGGTGGGAGAAATTGAATCATTCACAGAAACATAATGGAGCCTGTCAGTAAGGTAAGATTTGAGGTATTGCAGGGAGTGTCCTCTGACTCCATAATGATGTAATTTAAGAAGAAGGTTTTGGTGGTTGACAGTGACAAAAGCCTTATGCAGGTCCACAAATAACCCAACAGGGAGCTCATTTTTATCAAGAGCTGTGTTATAAATAATAGTGTGTGATCTTGCTATGGGGAACTTGGTATTATTAAGGGGTAAGGGTAGTTAGAAGACAGAGTATCAAATATGGGAGAGCTAAAAGGTCCGGCCCCCAAAATAAACTATCCACAGTAGTAATAACTTGCTACTAGACCATATATGTTAGTCTAAGGGTTGATCAATGCACTCCCACACAGGAAGAAGGGATACTCTGTAATTCATGTACTTATTTATTAACCCGTTAACAACCCCCCATATACACTCACACCAATAACAATAATAATAATAACTTTACCACACTACCTTACGTTAAAAAGCCTTGGTCCACTTAGGCAGGATACAAGGTTTACACTAAGAACAAGCTAGGGTAAAGTACTACTGGATAAGCACTGAAGCTGGATGCAGCTTAGGGTAGTGAGACCACGTGGTACCCTAATACCAAACACAACACTTAGGGATAACCAAAACACTGGCAAATACTACCCCCAGGTCTCACCAATCGTTACTACCAGAGTAGGTACACTTAACAATGCCCCGTACTTAACTTAATGGTACAGGAACTTCAGGTAAGGGAAATAAGTAAGAGGAAAAGGGAGGAGAGTAGGGGTGCAGCCACAGAGTAGGTCTCGTGCCCACGAACGCCAGCCAGAGAAGAACGCTCCTAGCGACCAGCTAGGCCTCCCGCATGTCGTGGTGCCGAAAGGAGCCTAATTGATCGTGCAGCTAAGCACATTAAAGATCTTCCCCTATGCAACGTATTGTTACTTTACAAATGATTAGAAAGTATTAGTAAGCAAAGTTGGTGCCTATGTTATTATTTAATAATCAACCCCCAGCTCAGTCTTTAAATGCTCTTTGAGAAACAATAATAGTCTTACGTCTGGCAGGGAAGATACAAACAATTGCCGCTCGTGATGCACTCAACTGTACTACCAGAAAGTTTAATAGCTCAATTTTGACCTCTGGTTTCCACTGGAGAACCCAGGGTCGTAACAAGCTGCTTGAATCAAGTTAATCATACTAATAAGTGCATGGTTAGTGTTTTTTTGGGCCTGAAGCCATATTGACAAGAGCTAAGTATATTGTGTTTGGCTAGATAACAGTAAAGCTGCTTGTAGATTAGTTTTTCAAATATTTTTAACAAGTTAGGCAGGACTGATATAGGTCTGTAGTTGTTAACATCTGTGAGATCACCACATTTGTGGAAAGGGGTTACTCTCGCTTTTTTTTTTAGAATATCTGGAAAGGTTTGGAGTTCAAGTGACTTGTTGAAGAGCAATGCAATAGCAGGGGCTAAAGATCTGGAGGCTTTTTTGTAAATTAAAGTTGGTATCTCCTCAAGGGCACTAGACTTGGTTTTAAGGGAAAGGATTATCTCATTAACGTCAGAGGAATTAGTAGGCTTTAGGTACAGAGACTGTGGATAGTTACCTATAAGATAGTCCTTAACATCAGTACTGGAAGATGGAATATCATTTGCAAGGGATGACCCAATGGAAGAGAAGAACCTATTGAACTCAATAGCAGAATCAGAGGCTGAAAGCTGACCATCGTTATTGGACAGGAGTGTTGGTTTGTTATTTAGAATCTTCTTAGATCCCAATATTTGCAAAATTGTGCTCCAAGTTTTTTTAATGTTGCTCTTTATTTGTGTAAATTTATCCTCGTAGTATTTAGTTTTGGCTCGTCTAATTATTTTAGATAGCAATAACGAGTAATTCTTTGAGAATTCTTTGGAGACGGTTCCAAACCTATACTTCTTCTCAAGGTCATGTTTTTCATTAATGGATTTAAGTATTCCCTTTGTAAGCCAAGGATTGTTAAGCCTTTTGGTTGTGACTTGTTTCGTAAGCATAGGACAGTGGGTGTTATGAAGGCTGAGAATTTTTTTGAAGAAAAAATTGCACTGCTAGGTTGATGTCCCCTATGTTACCTAACTCGGACTCCTAGTTGACATTATCAGCAGCAGTTATAAAATGGTCTGTAGCAGTTTCATTGTGCAGCCTAAAGCTTAACTCCCTTGACTCTAGAGGTGGTTTGCTAATGTTTGTTAAGAGAAATGTGGGGTAATGGTCTGTAGTGCTATCGGTGATTATACCTGAAGTAAGCGGAGAGGTTATGTTGGTCCAGATGTGATCTAGAGTCGTGGCAGTACTACCAGTGATTCTAGTAGGTCTAGTGATTAAGGGTATGAGGAAGCAGGAATTCATACAGTTGAGGAAGCTAACTTCCGCCGGAACCCCCAAAGTGATAAGCCTGCAGATAGCTAAGAAATATTCCCATGAATTGTAATTAGTGTAATTAAATTAATGTAACTTTCATTTACTACCTATAGATGTAGTTATTAATTGTAATTGATTTCTACTTTATCATTATAAGGATTATTCATTATAATTATTCCTTAATACTTTATTGTTATGCACTAGTCAATAATTATTTATCATTCATCCTAATTAGCTATTTGATTCATTAAAAATAATTGCTTATCATTATACTATTTATTATTATTATTATTTATTATATAATAATAATAATTAATTTATTATTTATTAATTTATTATATATTAATTTATTATTTACCATTATAAAAATAAACAAGTCCCCAATCTGAGCACGTTTTCTTCCAACCTCAGAAACTCATTTTACTGTTGCGTTAAACAGAGGCTACAGTTAAGGAACTGCGCCCAGTAAATCCTCCCCGGCCAGGATACGAACCCATGACAGAGCGTTAGGTTAGGTTAGGTTAGGTTAGGTTTGGCTAGGTTAGGTTAGGTTTGGTTAGGTTAGGTTAGGTTAGGTTAGGATAGGTTAGGTCAACCTAACCTAACATATCATATTTATTCATTACTCAAATCAAATCAAATCAAATCAAATCAAATCAAATCAAATATTTATTTAGGTAAGGTACATAAATACAAGAGATTTTACAAAGAGTGATGGATTTATAGATAGGGCTAGTACATACAATGCCTAGAGCCACTATTACGCAAAGCGTTTCGGGTATGAAAAACTTAAATGACTAAAGCTTAATACTAATTGAGCATAAAGAGTAAAATGAACACATGGAATGAAAACATAGCTGAAAAGGCAGCACAAATACAATTCTGTCGACAAACAGCGCTCTTTAAAAAAAAAACAGACATTCGTTGACAATAGAGGGGTAAGGTAGGTTACAGGGAATTTATTAGGTATAGCTTCGTTTTTATCTTAAATTGGTCGAGAGAGGTACAGTCTTTAACATGGTTGGGAAGGTCATTCCACAATCTGGGTCCCTTGATTTGTAGAGCATTTCTAGTTTGATTAAGTCGTACTCTAGGAATATCAAAACTGCATTTATTTCTGGTGTGGTGCTCATGGGTTCTGTTACAACCTTCTATGAAGCTTTTGAGGTCAGGATTGGCATTACAGTTTAGCGTTTTATATATGTATAATACACATGAGAGAATGTGCAGTGACTTAATGTCTAACATATTCAGAGATTTGAGTAGGGGTACCGAGTGATGTCTGGGGCCAGAGTTGGATATTGTCCAAATAGCAGCTTTGTGTTGAGTAATTAGAGGACGTAAATGATTTTGGGTAGTAGAGCCCCAAGCACAAATACCATAGTTGAGATATGGATAGATAAGGGAGTAATAGAGAGTCACCAGGGCAGGGCGTGGTACATAATATCTGATCTTAGAAAGAATGCCCACAGTTTTTGAAACTTTTTTTGATACATTTAGAATGTGTCCCTGGAAATTCAGCTTCCGGTCAATGAGAATGCCAAGGAATTTGCCATCTAATTTGTTACAAATTTGGGTGTTGTTTATTTTGAGATTTATTTGATTAGAGGATTTATTGCCAAACAGAATATAGAAAGTTTTGTCAATGTTAAGGGTGAGTTTGTTGGCAGTTAGCCAAAGATGGACTTTATTTAGCTCAGTATTTACTGTGGCATTTAGAGCAAGGGGGTCAGGACTGGAGTAAATGAAGGTTGTGTCGTCAGCAAATAGAATTGGTTTGAGGTTTTGGGAGGCATTTGGAAGGTCATTAATGTAGATGAGAAAGAGGAGAGGGCCAAGTATGCTGCCCTGAGGAACACCAATGTTGATGGGTAGGGTGGGAGAAATTGTATTATTCACAGAAACATATTGGAGCCTGTCAGTAAGGTAGGATTTGAGGTATTGCAGGGAGTGTCCTCTGACTCCATAATGATGTAATTTAAGAAGAAGGTTTTGGTGGTTGACAGTGTCAAAAGCTTTACGCAGGTCCACAAATAACCCAACAGGGAACTCATTTTTATCAAGAGCTGTATGAATCGAGTTAAGCATACTAATTGAAGCTATTGCTATTGATTGACGCTATTGATTGAAGCTATTGACAACAAATTCTCTTTTATTATACTTACTGAAACATGGTTGAAAGAGGATACTACTCAGCTCTTTAACATGCCTAACTACTCAGCAATTCACAACTGTCGTCAAATTCAGAGAGGTGGTGGCACTGCTCTTTACTACCACCAAGAACTAACATGCTTAAAAGAAATTAGAACCAGAGACTGCTATGGGGAGTATATCTTCGCCAGCTTCAGAGTCAAGGGTGCCGAGTCTGTCCTGACTGTGGGTGCAGTTTATAGAATTCCTAACACTGATGTGTCCGAATTCAACTCAAACCTTAGAAATCTAATACTTGATAACAGACTGAACAAAAACCACCTAATTATCGCAGGGGACTTTAATATTGACCTCTGCGAGCCTGAACACCCCACTGCTGTTAGCTTCCTCAACTGTATGAATTCCTGCTTCCTCATACCCTTAATCACTAGACCTACTAGAATCACTGATAGCACTGCCACGACGCTCGATCACATCTGGACAAACATAACCTCTCCGCTTACTTCAGGTATAATCACCGATAGCACTACAGATCATTACCCCACATTTCTCTTAACTAACATTAGCAAACCACCTCTTGAGTCAAGAGTGATACGTTTTAGACTACACAATGAAACTGCTATAGACAATTTTATAACTGCTGCTGATAATGTCAACTGGGAGTCCGAGTTAGGTAACATAGTGGACATCAACCTTGCAGTACAATCTTTTCTTCAAAAAACTCTTAGCCTTTATAATACCCACTGTCCTATGCTTACAAAACAAGTCACAACCAAAAGGCTTAACAATCCCTGGCTTACAAAGGGAATACTTAAATCTATTAATAAAAAACATGACCTTGAGAAGAAGTATAGGTTAGGAATTATCTCCAAAGAATTCTCAAAGAATTACTCATTATTGCTGTCTAAGATAATTAGACGAGCCAAAACTAAATACTACGAAGATAAATTTACCCAAATGAAGAGCAACATTAAACAAACTTGGAGAACAATTTCTCAAATATTGGGATCAAAGAAGTCTTTAAATAACAAACCGACTCTCCTGTCTAATAACGATGGTCAGCTTTCAGCCTCCGATTCTGCTACTGAGTTCAATAGGTTCTTCTCTTCCATTGGTTCATCCCTTGCAAATGATATTCCATCTTCCAGTACAGACATTAATGACTATCTTTCAGGTAACTATCCACAGTCTCTGTACCTAAAGCCTATTAATTCCACTGACGTCAATGAGATAATCCTTTCCCTTAAAACCAAGTCTGGTGCCCTTGAGGAGATACCAACTTTAATTTACAAAAAAGCCTCCAGATCTTTAGCCCCTGCTATTGCTTTGCTCTTCAACAAGTCACTTGAACTCCAAACCTTCCCAGATATTCTAAAAAAAGCGAGAGTAACGCCTGTCCACAAATGTGGTAATCTCACAGATGTTAACAACTACAGACCTATATCTATCCTGCCAAACTTGTCAAAAATTTTTGAAAAACTAATCTATAAGCAGCTTTACTCATATCTAGCCAAACTCAATATACTTAGCCCTTGCCAATATGGCTTCAGACCCAAAAAAAGCACTAACGATGCACTTATTAGTATGCTTAACTCGATTCATACAGCTCTTGATAAAAATGAGTTCTCTGTTGGGTTGTTTGTGGACCTGCGTAAAGCTTTTGACACTGTCAACCACCAAAACCTTCTTCTTAAATTACATCATTATGGAGTCAGAGGACACTCCCTACAATACCTCAAATCCTACCTTACTGACAGGCTCCAATATGTTTCTGTGAATAATACAATTTCTCCCACCCTACCCATCAACATTGGTGTTCCCCAGGGCAGCATACTTGGCCCTCTCCTCTTTCTCATCTACATTAATGACCTTCCAAATGCCTCCCAACACCTCAAACCAATTCTATTTGCTGACGACACAACCTTCATTTACTCCAGTCCTGACCCCCTTGCTCTAAATGCCACAGTAAATACTGAGCTAAATAAAGTCCATCTGTGGCTAACTGCCAACAAACTCACCCTTAACATTGACAAAACCTTTTATATTCTGTTTGGCAATAAATCCTCTAATCAAATTAATCTCAAAATAAACAATACCCAAATTTGTAACAAATTAGATGGCAAATTCCTTGGCATTCTCATTGACCACAAGCTTAATTTCCAGGGACACATTCTAAACATATCAAAAAAAGTTTCAAAAACTGTGGGCATTCTTTCTAAGATCAGATATTATGTACCACGCCCTGCCCTGGTGACTCTCTATTACTCCCTTATCTATCCATATCTCAACTATGGTATTTGTGCTTGGGGCTCTACTACCCAAAATCCCTTACGTCCTCTAATTACTCAACACAAAGCTGCTATTAGGACAATATCCAATTCTGGCCCCAGACATCACTCGGTACCCCTACTTAAATCTCTGAATATGTTAGACATTAAGTCACTGCACATTCTCTCATGTGTATTATACATATATAAAACGCTAAACTATAATGCCAATCCTGATCTCAAAAGCTTCATAGAAGGTTGTATCAGAACCCATGAGCATCACACCAGAAATAAATACAGTTTTGATATTCCTAGAGTACGACTTAATCAAACTAGAAATGCTCTACAAATCAAGGGGCCCAGAATGTGGAATGACCTTCCCAACCATGTTAAAGACTGTACCTCTCTCAACCAGTTTAAGTTAAAAGCGAAGCTATACCTAATAAATTCCCTGTAACCTACCTTACCCTTCTATTGTCAACCAATGTCTGTTTTTTTTCTTTAAAGAGCGCTGTTTGTCGACATAATTGTATTTGTGCTGCTTTTTCATCTATGTTTTCATTTCTTGTTTTCATTCTACTCATTATGCTCAATTAGTATTAAGCTTGTCATTTAAGTTTATCATGCCCGAAACGCTTTGCGTAATAGTGGCTTTAGGCATTGTATGTACTAGCTATACCTATAAGTTAAACAATCCTTGTAAATATTTATTGTATGTATGTACCTTACCTAAATAAAATTGTATTGTATTGTATTGTATTGTATTGTATTGTAATAAGTGCATCGTTAGTGCTTTTTTTGGGTCTGAAGCCATATTGGCAAGGGCTAAGTATATTGTGTTTGGCTAGATATGAGTAAAGCTGCTTATAGATTAGTTTTTCAACATTTTTTGACAAGTTTGGCAGGATTGATATAGGTCTGTAGTTGTTAACATCTGTGAGATCACCACATTTGTGGACAAGCGTTACTCTCGCTTTTTTTTAGAATATCTGGAAAGGTTTGGAGTTCAAGTGACTTGTTGAAGAGCAAAGCAATAGCAGGGGCTAAAGATCTGGAGGCTTTTTTGTAAATTAAAGTTGGTATCTCCTCAAGGGCACTAGACTTGGTTTTAAGGGAAAGGATTATCTCATTGACGTCAGTGGAATTAATAGGCTTTAGGTACAGAGACTGTGGATAGTTACCTGTAAGATAGTCCTTAATGTCAGTACTAGAAAATGGAATATCATTTGCAAGGGATGACCCAATGGAAGAGAAGAACCTATTGAACTCAATAGCAGAATCAGAGGCTGAAAGCTGACCATCGTTATTGGACAGGAGTGTTGGTTTGTTATTTAAAGACTTCTTTGATCCCAATATTTGTGAAATTGTGCTCCAAGTTTGTTTAATGTTGCTCTTTATTTGGGTAAATTTATCTTCGTAGTATTTAGTTTTGGCTCATCTAATTATCTTAGATAGCAATAATGAGTAATTCTTTGAGAATTCTTTGGAGACAATTCCTAACCTATACTTCTTCTCAAGGTCATGTTTTTTATTAATGGATTTAAGTATTCCCTTTGTAAGTCAGGTATTGTTAAGCCTTTTGGTTGTGACTTGTTTTGTAAGCATAGGACAGTGGGAGTTATAAAGGCTAAGAGTTTTTTGAAGAAAAGATTGCACTGCTAGGTTGATGTCCTCTATGTTACCTAACTCGGACTCCCAGTTGACATTATCAGCAGCAGTAATAAAATTGTCTATAGCAGTTTCATTGTGCAGTCTAAAACGTAACTCTCTTGACTCTAGAGGTGGTTTGCTAATGTTAGTTAAGAGAAATGTGGGGTAATGGTCTGTAGTGCTATCAGTGATTATACCTGAAGTAAGCGGAGAGGTTATGTTGGTCCAGATGTGATCTAGAGTCGTGGCAGTGCTATCAGTGATTCTAGTAGGTCTAGTGATTAAGGGTATGAGGAAGCAGGAATTCATACAATACACAATACATCAATTACAATTTACAATACAATTTTATTTAGGTAAGGTACATACATACAATAAATATTTACAAGGATTGTTTGACTTATAGGTATAGCTAGTACATACAATGCCTAAAGCCATTATTACGCAAAGCGTTTCGGGCATGATAAACTTAAATGACAAGCTTAATACTAATTGAGCATAATGAGTAGAATGAAAACAAGAAATGAAAACATAGATGAAAAAGCAGCACAAATACAATTATGTCGACAAACAGCGCTCTTTAAAGAAAAAAAAACAGACATTGGTTGACAATAGAAGGTTAAGGTAGGTTACAGGGAATTTATTAGGTATAGCTTCGCTTTTAACTTAAACTGGTTGAGAGAGGTACAGTCTTTAACATGGTTGGGAAGGTCATTCCACATTCTGGGCCCCTTGATTTGTAGAGCATTTCTAGTTTGATTAAGTCGTACTCTAGGAATATCAAAACTGTATTTATTTCTGGTGTGATGCTCATGGGTTCTGATACAACCTTCTATGAAGCTTTTGAGATCAGGATTGGCATTATAGTTTAGCGTTTTATATATGTATAATACACATGAGAGAATGTGCAGTGACTTAATGTCTAACATATTCAGAGATTTAAGTAGGGGTACAGAGTGATGTCTGGGGCCAGAATTGGATATTGTCCTAATAGCAGCTTTGTGTTGAGTAATTAGAGGACGTAAGTGATTTTGGGTAGTAGAGCCCCAAGCACAAATACCATAGTTGAGATATGGATAGATAAGGGAGTAATAGAGAGTCACCAGGGCAGGGCGTGGTACATAATATCTGATCTTAGAAAGAATGCCCACAGTTTTTGAAACTTTTTTTGATATGTTTAGAATGTGTCCCTGGAAATTAAGCTTGTGGTCAATGAGAATGCCAAGGAATTTGCCATCTAATTTGTTACAAATTTGGGTATTGTTTATTTTGAGATTTATTTGATTAGAGGATTTATTGCCAAACAGAATATAAAAGGTTTTGTCAATGTTAAGGGTGAGTTTGTTGGCAGTTAGCCACAGATGGACTTTATTTAGCTCAGTATTTACTGTGGCATTTAGAGCAAGGGGATCAGGACTGGAGTAAATGAAGGTTGTGTCGTCAGCAGTTGAGAAAGTTGAGAAGTTGAGAAAGTTGAGAAAGCTAACAGTTGAGAAAGCTAACAGCAGTAAGGTGTTCAGGCTCGCAGAGGTTAATATTAAAGTCCCCTGCGATAATTAGGTGGTTTTTGTTCAGTCTGTTATCAAGTATTAGATTTCTAAGGTTTGAGTTGAATTCGGACACATCAGTGTTAGGAATTCTATAGACTGCACCCACAGACAGGACAGACTCGGCACCCTTGACTCTGAAGCTGGCGAAGATATACTCCCCATAGCAGTCTCTAGTTCTAATTTCTTTTAAGCATGTTAGTTCTTGGTGGTAGTAAAGAGCAGTGCCACCACCTCTCTGAAGTTGACGACAGTTGTGAATTGCTGAGTAGTTAGGCATGTTAAAGAGTTGAGTAGTATCCTCTTTCAACCATGTTTCAGTAAGTATAATAAAAGAGAATTTGTTGTCAATAGTTTCAATCAAGGCACTAACATTGTGGGATATTTGGGGCTTGAATCTGATTATTTAAATATTAATGTAGTAAATTAAATTGCGAAGGACCACTCGCTTTTAAAGTAAAGAGGGAAACTGAGAATTTCTGATCATTAGATAATTCTTAGATGAAACCAGTAACTATGGATAAAACTAGAAAGTATGATCATAATAATAATTAATGGGCTGTATTATTAAATGAAACAAACCTCAAACACCTACATTGGGGGGTTATTACTGGAGGTAAGTACGTCCAGGAATTAGTGTGGTTCGTTCACTAATTCAATTAATAATAATCTAATCCTATAAGATAATATTGAAACTGATATCATCAATATAAAGAGGAATATAAAATATGAGCATAATAATAATAATAATAATAATAATAATTTTTATTTAGGCAAAGGTACATACATAAAGAGATTTTACAAAGTTTGTTGGCTTTATAGATAGGAGCTAGTATATACAATGCCTAAAGCCACTATTACGCAAAGCGTTTCGGGCAGGAAAAAACACTACTGACTAAAGCTTAAAACTAATGGGTAAAAAGAAAAAAATGCGTTGAGTACAAATAAAAATAGAGGTAAAAGAGGGGGGAACATTGTTGAAAAAACAGCACAAATACAATTACAAATTATTACAGAAAATTATATTAAAACAGCGTTGATTTGTAAAACAAAAAAAAAAAACAAAAAACATACATGGGTTGACAATAGAGAGGTAAGGTAGGTTACAGGGAATTTATTAGGTATAGCTTCGTTTTTAACTTAAACTGGTTGAGAGAGGTACTGTCTTTAACATGGTTGGGAAGGTCATTCCACATCCTGGGCCCCTTGATTTGTAGAGCATTTCTGGTTTGATTAAGTCGTACTCTAGGAATATCAAAACTGTATTTATTTCTGGTGTGGTGCTCATGGGTTCTGTTACAACCTTCTATGAAGCTTTTGAGATCAGGATTGGCATTACAATTTAGCGTTTTGTATATGTATAATACACATGAGTGAATGTGCAGTGCAATGTAACTCATAATAATGAGTTACAGTAAATCACACATTAATCTCAAAGTATTCTGCACAAATAAATTGCAATAGAATGGTAAAAGGAAATAAATCTTAGCTTAAAGAAGATTCCTTTAGAAAACCATAGAAGTCCTCTTATTCTCCAGACTCGGTACACTGACGAGTGGAACGGGTTAACATGGGGAAGGCAGCATGAGGAATTCTCTCGTGCTGCAAGATAAATGATTTTCAGTAGCAACTGATTTAACTACTCAATTTATATTCAAGAATATTAAGATTTACAGGTGACAAATTTTAATCACCTGTTATTAGGTGTTATCGCGCGTCTTAACGGACAATCACCCTGCTACTATCAAACTTCTACCTGATGCATCACATAAAAGAATACTTAGCTGTGGGCACTGTATAAGTATTAAGATTGCCGTGACATCGCATCTCAGGCTCCGGCTAAGCCTATCCTGAATAATGATGCGTTCCGCTGGCTGGTCACGTGTCGTCAGGAACCAAGTCAAAGGGCCCCTTATTTGACACCAGCACTAGCTGAAGATACTATCTGCAAGGTTATTCACGCCTCACAGTGGCGACTTTCATCTGAGGATGGATAACACCTGCCCTATATGCTGGGCAATGGCGTCTTCTTATGAGTACGGTAAGCGCAGGTCTGCTCTTGATCAGCTCCCCACGTGTACTGAGGATGGCGTCCCTCTACCCACGCCGAGCCCGCGTTCATAGAACAAATTATTGTCTCGAACATTAATATTTCTCGCATTTGCGCTTGAAAAGTTAAAGACTGGACGGGTTTATTATTTAGAGGAACAAAATATTATTGTTTACCAATTTAAGAATAGTAAATATATAAGGGAGAGGAATTAATGTCTCCCCATGGCATTCATTGATGACGTTAACTCTATCGCGAGGTAGACACTATGATTCTAACGCTCTATTCGGCTTTTAATTAGAGATCAATTCGTCTGCAATTAGTTGTCATACAGAATGCTTTAATTATGGAGAATCGAATTTAATTCTCACACAAATTGGATATAATGTGTTTACTGTAAGAAAATCTGACGCAATACTGGCGTCAGGTGACGTGAGAATTCTAGCCTACTGCACAGATGAATTATTAGTACATGAGAATTCTACGAGTTGTTAATTTTACTTACTACAATAATTAGTATGGTTAGTAATAAGTAATGAGAATACAACAATGTTGTATTCGGTGTTGGAAATATCCAACATAACTTCGGGGGGAGGGTTCTAGGGTCGTAGTGTACTGTGTTGTACTGACCTATCCCGAAGTGCAACCCGTTCTCGCAAATTTAATAAGTCAATATTGACTTATTAAATATGTGCATAGGTGACATACTTAACATATTAGATACCCTTAAAAAGATTCATAGAAAACACCGACCTTACCTAACCTTGTTAGTATCTTAAGATAAGCATCTTATTGCTTCGTAATTACAATTATTACCTAACCTATAATAGGTATAGGTTAAGTAATAATTGTAATTACGAAGCAATAAGATGCTTATCTTAAGATACTAACAAGGTTAGGTAAGGTCGGTGTTTTCTATGAATCTTTTTAGGGGTATCTATTATGTTTAGTATATCACCTATGCATGTAGTTAATAAGTCAATATTGACTTTATGAATTTGCGAGAACGGGTTGCGATCTGGGTGAATGGTAACAATTTTACCTATAGGCCATTCTGACCTTGGTCCATCACTGTCGACTAGTACTAGGTCTCCTGGCTTTAATTGCACCTTATTGTAAGGACTCGAAGCTCCGTAGTGGTACTCTCGTAGAGCTGTGAGGTACTCTGGAGTCCACACCTCATTCCACCTGTTAATAACTCTAGAAAGATGTTGGTAGCTTTCCACCAAGTCTCCTCTGGTCACATGGGACGGGTCTACAGGGTCCTCTTCGGCTAAAGGGACGAGAGGGCTCAGTAGACCTCCATGGATCAAGTGAGAGGGGCTCAGTGGTTCTCTCTGGGTGTAATCATCAGACAGGTAGGCGATTGGGCGGTTATTGACTCGCGCCTCGATTTCCACAACAATAGTTTGGAGTTCTGAGTAACTGACCTTTTGTCGGTGTAAAGTTTTCCTTAGACACTTCTTGACTGTGCCTACCATTCGCTCATAGAACCCACCTTGCCAAGGGCTCTTGGTGCTATGAATTTCCAGTGACATTGTCTTCTTTGTAAGACTGACTGTACTTCAGGGTGGTTCCAGATTTCTCGCAAACAACTTTCTCCTGCCACAAAATTAGATCCGTTGTCTGATATCATTAATCTAGGACACGATCGGCGGGCAGCAAATCTGCGGAAAGCTTGAATGAAAGCTTCAGCACTCATGTCTGGGGTGACCTCTAAGTGCACGCCTCTGGTTGTAGCACATGTAAAGAGACAAATGTACGCCTTCACTGGTATGTTATCTGGGTTACCAGTGAGGAGTAAGGCTCCTGTATAATCAACTCCAGTGGTTTCGAAAGGACGAAGATGAACCACTCGCTCTTCTGGGAGTGGGGGAGGTCCTGGGTAAGGACAGACTCTAGCGTCGTATCTCTTACAAATTACACAAGATTTAATAATGGTCTTAACAGTCTGACGACCTAGAGGAAGCCAGTACTTTTGTCTAAGGTTGGTGAGAGTATCTAAAACTCCACCATGTAGTGTACCATATTGATGGTGATGTAAGACAAGAAGTTTAGTTATGATGTGGTGACGAGGTAAAAGAATTGGGTTCTTAGTGTCTAAGTCAGTCTTTGCATGTAGCAAACGTCCTCCGCATCGTAGTATGTGTGGGAAATTTTTACCCACCATATCTAATAATCATCTAAGAAATGTATAATTTCTATATCATATCTAAATCATATCAAAATCATATCTAAATCGTATCAAAATCATATTAGAATCATTAAAGATTCATTATATAGCTTGATCCTGGATGACAATGGCACCATGAACACGTACGCAACAGGGGCCCTTTTGATGCCTACGTGACTTTGTACATGATCTCTCAAGGATCCAGAAGCTTCTAGAAGGATTTGTTAATTAAAAAACTATTGGAACATTGATTCAACATCCGGTAGGATTAAAAATCGAATCCTTAATAAGATTCAGTGGTACTTTCAAATACTACTTATAATCTTTAAATCTTATATCTAATTATATTATAATCACATCTTATCTTAATCACAAGTCTAGACTGTAAAAATAATCAATCAATATTTCTAGAAGGCTACCGTGCACAGAGAGCATGGCAGGGCGATGGGGGGAGTGAAGCGCCCACCAACAAAGCCCGGCGGCACTTTGTGTTTGTTTACAACTGAGTGAACGGGTTCGGGCGGGAAGGTCGGCCATCTTGGCGCGCGGATTGAACGCTCCTGGCTGGACTTTCTTTCCACACCTTACCTGGAACTCATCTTTAATTCAGCTGGCTTCTTTGGGCCAATGTGTGCTCACTGCAGCTACCCAGGGGCTCACAGGGCCGGGGGAGGCCGGAGCCTCCCTAATAGACGCCTCCCCGAGCGGGGGCGCCATGGATGTTGACAGCAAGTCCCAGAGAGGAAAACGTCTGCTAGAAGATGAGTCGGCTGATGCTGCCCCAGAGCGAGATGCTAAGAGGATATCCTCCCCTTCAGAAGACCTTAGTCTTGTGGTACCCCGTTCCTCGTTTGTGGTAGTCCTAATCCAGTCAGAATCAGGTCAGTGCGTCTTTGCAAATCCTCGTACCTTAGGTGCAGCAATCGAGGCTTCCACATTGTGGCCACATTGCCTGCCTGAGACCATACGTACCCTGGGTAGGGGTGCAGCACTGAAGCTACATATCAGAAAGGAGGCCCTATCACACATCTGTGTATCCGACATTAATAAGTTGGGGGACTGGGCTGTCAGGTGCCGACAGGTATTGTCGCAGGAGGAGGAGTCTCGGGCCCGGTATGGGAAGATTGGCCCAATTGACCAGAGTGTAGATGTGGATGACATCCAGGCCGCTCTGCAGGTATTAGGAGGTGCATCAGTGAGATTATTGGAAGTTACCAGGATTCGCGGAGCAGCAGGGCCGACATCCATGGTCCGTGTAAAGTTCGATGGGCACCTCCCTGACCGAGTGGCACTACACAGGACCTCGTATCAGGTTCAGCCCTACAATTTCCCTGTTTTACGATGTTACGCTTGTCATCTATTGGGCCACAGTCGCCTGACCTGCCGTAATACAGCACGTTGTGCAAACTGCGGCAAAACTGGCCATTCAGACAGAGATAACGGTGGGTGCTCTGCTGCACCTCGCTGCTTTTTATGCCATGGCCATCATAAGGTTACGTCTAAGAGTTGCCCTGTATATCTTGAGGCCCTCCAGTTGGACATCGATCACAAAACAGCGGGGACACCTCGACATGAGCTGTTCCAGAAGTTGCGTACCCTCAATCAGCCTATCGCTTCATCTCGCCTCCAGGTTCCCCCTGGTCGGGCCTCTTCACAAGTAGGAACTAGCAGACGCTCTTGCCTGTCCCAGTCACATGCCACATACGCCCAGGTTGCTAATCGATTTTCCCTCCTGGGTAGCCTTGACATTGACGGAAACTCATCCACGGATACAGACATGGACGCTCAGTCTCGGCCGGAGCCTAGCACTCGTCACCCTCCTGCCTTTCCTCAAAGAAGCCAACACCGGCGTCGTCGACACTCCCATCGATCAGGAGGTACTGCTCCAACAGACAGCCCTGATGATCCTCTGGTCCCCCAAGCACTTTCCCAAGGGATTGTGACACCGGGGGAACATGAGGCCCAGAGTGAGGCTCCCACCAGTCGCAGACGCCGTCAAGAGAGTTCGCGAGCCGACCACCGCTTCCGTCAGGCAGAGAGAAGCATAGATCAACATCCTCTTGACTGGAAGTCATTGATACCACATATTTTACTTACTTTGTATGAAGATTTTATGGCTTTTTCTAGTGGTTCCCCCTTTGGAGACGTCTGTGCACTGGTGGTCAAAAAGTTAGCTGTTGTATTTCAGGGATAATGGCGCCCCATCCTGAGAATACTGTGGTGTTTTGGAATGCCCGCTCCCTTTTTAAGAAGACGCAATTTTTACGCAATTTTATCGCCAGCGCACCACCGTTGATCGTGGGACTCTGTGAGACTTGGCTGACAGACGATCTTTCCTTCACAGTGCCGGGGTATTCTGTCTATAGACAAGATCGGCCAGTACGGGGTGGAGGGGGACTTGCCCTCTTGGTCAGGGACTCAGTTCCCAGCTCCTTGCTCCGGATTCACTCCTTCCCGGGTGGACATTTAGAATTCATGGCAGTGAAGGTCGCCCTCTCCCATGGGTGGGGCACCTTTGGAGTTCTGTATAACCCCTGTCTACCGGTAACGAAGAAGGAACTAGAACACTATTTTGGTCAGATCACAGACACCTGCCTCGTCATGGGTGACTTTAACGCTCGGCACTCATCATGGCAACCCATGCTATCGGGTCGCCACCACAACATGGCTGGCCGAGCCCTATTTCAGTTTCTCCTTGACTCCCCAGACCTCTCCTTACTGACGCCGCCAGGTTTGGGAACTCGGATAGACCCGCTAAATGGCCATTCTTCAACACTCGATCTTTGCATTGGAAGAGGCCCCTTCACGATGGCGCAGATATGGACTGGGCCGTACCTGGGTAGTGATCACCTGCCCATCGTCATCTCCTTCGGGGGCACTGTTCGTCCTGCTCTGACTTCCCGTAGATCCAAATGGATCTTCTCGGAAGAGGGGTGGCATGGCTATGAGGCGGATGACTGGTTGACCCTTCCCCCAGTTACTGCAGATCTCCATGGGTCAGCAGATGCTCTCTCTGAGTCCCTCTTCAGTGTAGGCTCTCGGCATTTCAGGAGGACTAGTGGCCAGACAACCAATCCTTCCCGCCGTGGGGCACCGTGGTGGACTCCTGAATGTCGGCAGGCAGTACTGGACCGGCGACGTGCGTGGAATTCGTGGCGGCGCTACCCTACTCCACTGCAGCGGCAGACCTTCCGCAGGGCGGATGCCAGGTGTAGACAAACAGTCCTCCTTGCCAAACGCAAGGCCTGGGCTAATTACTGTGCCTCTCTCCGATTCGACTCCTCCTCTGCGGGAGCCTGGGCCTTTGTTCGTAAGATGACAGGTAGATACTCCCGGCCTACCATCCCACTCAGAGACCCCAGTGGCAATGGGGGCCTAGGGGAAGTACAAATAGCCGAACTCTTGGCTGACCACTTTGAAGATGTTTACCGTTCCCCGCTCCTCTCTGTGAGTTCCATAGGTTGGGGCTCCCGACAGGGTATAGGACTAGCTCAGGACCTGGATCGCCCATTTACATCTGTTGAGCTGAAGGACGCTCTGTCACTCTCTAGGTCGGGCACTATGCCAGGGATAGACAACGTCCCATATGAATTTGTTCGGAGGGCACCCAAGAACTTTCAGTCCCACCTCCTTTACTTCTACAACGCCTGCTGGTCCTCTGGTGTCTTCCCTGCCCCGTGGAAACACGCCATTCTTCTACCATTGGCCAAGTCAGGGAAGGATCCGTCTGTCCCGACTTCATATCGGCCCATAAGTTTGCTTCCATGTCTCGGGAAACTGATGGAACGTCTTGTTCACACCCGGCTACAATGGGTGGTGGAAACCTCAGGTCTCCTACCTGAGGGTATCAGTGGATTTCGGCCGGGAAGAAGCACGATGGACTGCCTCCTCTCCTTGGAACATCGAATAATGGACACATATCGACGGAGAAGAGTGCTCCTTGCAGCATTCTTCGATATCAAGAGTGCATTTGACTCTGCTTCTCATTCTGCTGTCCTCCAGAGTCTGGCTCGACTAGGTCTCTCGGGTCCGGCGTTAAGGTGGTTCCAAAACTATCTACAGGGCCGCTCATTCAAAGTGGCGGTTGGTGGAGTCGTCTCTACGTCCCGCCCTGTCTCGCGTGGTGTCCCTCAGGGAGCGATTCTGAGCCCACTACTATTCTCTATTCTTCTGTCTGATCTCCCTGTATTCCGGGGGGTCCAGGTTTTAGCCTATGCCGATGATGTAACCCTCGTGGCGGATGGTGACACTCTCCTAGAGGCACAAGGCTCCCTGCAAAATGACGTGACTGTGTTCTCAGCAATTGTGCTGGGGAAGGGGCTCTCCATTAACCCTGTGAAAAGTTGCGTCATGAGCTTCACCTGGACCCGCTTACCAGACCAGCCAGTGGTGACCCTCGGGGGCTGTCGTCTCCCGATCGCTACCGAACACAGGTGGCTGGGGGTCGTTCTAGATAGCCCTCGGCTGACGTGGAGGCACCATGTCGACTACCTTCGGGCCTCATGCCTTCGTCGCGTGAACATCATGAAACGGGTCTCTGGTGCGGCTTGGGGGGCTTCACGGGAGTCGCTCCTAGCTCTCTACAAGGCCTTCATTCGTAGCAAGATCATGTATGCGAGTGAAGTCTATGGCTCAGCAGCAGCATCTGTCTTGGCAAGGCTGGATCCCATTCAAAATGGTGCCCTTCGCTCAGCGTTAGGAGCTATGCCCTCCTCGCCAGTTCTTTCTCTTCATGCCGAGTCGGGGCTATGGCCCCTGAGCTTTCAACGTCTTCTCGCCCACTGCCGCCAACTTCAACGGATAGTGCGTCTCCCTGCTACCCATCCACTTACTCGCCTCCAGCTCGAGGCTAACTGGTGGAATGTGCCGGCTGGACACTCCAGACGCCGTCAATTGCCTTTCGTCGTCCGGGCCTTGGATGCATATTCACAGTTTTCCCTTCCCGTCCCTATACTCACCCCCGGCCCGATCATCTCACCGGTGCCTCCGTGGGCAGAAGAGATCATTCGAGTTTCTGTCGACTTTTCCAAGCCTCCTCGTCGGAAGAGAGATTTAGAGGGTTTGGCCCCTTTAATTTTTGCAGACCTACGAGCCTCCTTATACTCTGGATACTTAGAGGTTTACACGGATGGGTCCCGCAAAGATCAGCCACCATCTACATCTGCGGCAGCATACTATGCTCCTTTTTCTTTCTGTCAGACGTGGAAACTCTCCCCTGCTCATTCGTGCCTGGCCGGGGAATTGTTTGCAATCTTACTAGCCTTACGACTCCTTCGACAAGTTTCAGGGCCCTCTGCAGTGGTTTTCTACGTGGACTCAATCACAGCCCTACATCTGATATCATCTCGGCGTCCACGAGTCCATCGTCATACTGTGTCACAGATCCGTGGAGAACTGCTGTCATACTCTGTTACTCCAGGTTGGTCCATCTATCTCCAATGGGTTCCGTCACATGTCGGTATTAAAGGCAATGAGGTAGCCGACGCAGCAGCAGGGATGGTGCATGCTCTCCATGACTCTACAAATGTGCCTCTAGACCTTTCCGAAATTCTCCCGCAACTCCGGGCGGCTTGCCTCGTGAGTTGGGAGGCAATGATGGAGCCAGCACTCAGGTCCTCCTCTTTGGCGGGTCTACGGGAGGATTCCTCCCCGCGTCCATGGACTCGTCATCATTCTCGACTCCTCGACACTGCCATCACTCGTCTCCGGATTGGGCACACTTGCCTGGCCACACATCTCCATCGTCTACGGCTGGTAGATTCCCCATATTGCCAGTGGTGTCCGACCCAGGAGGATACAGTGGAGCACCTTCTACTTCACTGCCCTCGATTTCATAGCGCTCGCGTCAGACTACAGAGTTCCGTTCGTAGGCTGAATATTCCCCGCCTCACAGTTCCCGTTCTCCTTGACGGGGCAGGTGCGAGAGATGAAGACGTCCGTCATGACATCCTTCGCCATACCTTCCGCTTCATCCGTCATGTCCGCGGCCTGAAGAGACTGTAAAATTTGTCGCCTGAGGAGATTGTAGGGTCTATGGCCTGAAGAGACTATAGGGACCCCATCCCTTCGCTATTTCCCGGTATCGGGCAGCCGGGGCGCATCCGATCCCATGATCGTCGTCGCCCCTAAATCAACACAACAACAACAACTGAGTGAACAAGTGTGACAGATCCTTAGCGAACATTACCAGCTCAAGGACACCTTATCTAACATCGTTATCACCAGTGAATACTCTCTAGAACTGGGGGAGTACCTGGACAATATCTACAAGGAAAATCCTAGAACATTTATATAAAATAGAGTGTATAGTGGAGATCAGTGACACGGTTTCCTCCACCTTCATTCATAAACTTTTATCAACCAATCATTCTTCTGCAACTGCAGGGATAATCACGTAGCATCGCTACCAGATCATCAAACAGCAACGCTGTAGCAAAATATCGTGCCCATACTCAACAAGAGAGAGTTAATCAGTCTGGCAAACTTGTCAGACAGGCACCCGGCTTCAGATAAGTATATTGAAGTTTATTACAGTAGCGTATTAGTTGGCCAATTGTATGCTTGTATAACTTTAATATTCTATAAATCTGTCTGTCGGTAATAAAGCGAGGCAAAGCCTCATTCATCGGTACGTTTATTAAAATTGTAGTGTAGCTGTGAATATTATCCAGCACTAGACTCGTGAGTGTCCATTCTGTCAGAAAAGAATTCAGCCTCAATAAGTAAAAACCTCACAAGTCTCCACAGTGTTGGAAAAGATTCAGTCAAGCTAACTGTATAAATTGAATATGTCTGCATATATATTTGAATATATAAATTAAGTTATCAATTGCTTGCTTAGTTATTTTTAAGTTATCATATAAGTTCATTTAATTGAATATAATTTCTAGTAGTTACTTAACAGTATTTAGACTACATTTAAGGTCATTTATTATACTTTTACAATTTAATTTGTTGTTTATAGTATAAGAATCTATTGGCTGTAAGTTATGGTGCTAGGTTAGACTATGTATGTTTAAATCCCTGATTTAAACAGAGCCAGTGTTCAGTCATATAACTGAATTTATTAAATCTTATCCTTGTATAAAATACAAGCTGATGTGAGATCCCTGTCTACAGGTGGATTGGAACTTCTATCAACTAAGTCATTCACCCCACCTGTCCCTTACAGCCCACAGTCTGTCATTAGGAAAAGAGGATCTAGGATTTACAACCCTAGCTAGAGATTTTAGTTGAATTAATTTGCAGACAGTAAATTTTTAATTTAGTTCAGTACAAGTCCCTGGTAGTCTCCTCTTATATCAATCCCAGCAGGTTTTTCCCACATTATTGGTCCTTCGAACCGGATATTAATTGGTCCTTTGTACCTAGATATTTATGATCCATTTCAATGCCAAATACATAAGAAACTTCTTGATTTTGCATTGGAATAATTCTTACATATTCTAGCCTAACCTAGCTATCAGCCAATATTTATCATAGCTATATATCTAAGCAAACAAAAGTTTGCAGTGGCTTAAGCCACCATATCCAATAACTAGTGAGCATTCATAGCATACTGATACTGTTCAGTGTTAAGAAACCACAGTACTTAATTATATCAGTGTCAAAGACACAACTGCATCTTAATCATAAAATACCATTACCTACCTCACTTGTGGTAACATTACATGCATATTTAAGTGTATTATCTAGCATTATCTCTAATCTACTGATTTTCAGAGCTGCTCATTACATAATATTCTTTAAAAAAGTGTTATCATCACTGTAAGAGCATTCTTTACAATCTAACCATAATCAACTGTACAAACCCTATAACAGGTAAAACCAGTAGGCATTCTACTGTATTTTATCAATCAATTATTATGGTAACAGATTTTGTAATAACTTTGCAAAAATAGTGCCATTTACTATTTTTAAAAAATTATTACAGGATTTACCAACTTGGTGCATTCGTGCATTCGGGTCACAAATCAAATTATTACAGTACTTTTGATAATTGAACACCTGCTACAACCAGATTCCAGGGAGGAAATGAAGGATGATCTTTGGAATCATTACCTAAGTAGACAGGAAAGCTCATTTATCAAAATACATTAACATCATACATATTTATCAGAAAAAAGAGAAAAATCTTGGAATCTCCAAAACTCGGAAAAGGTCAAAATGGCTAACAGTATTCCACCAGCAGCTGAAACAGGAAATAGGAGGACACTTAATGGTCTGCAAGATCACCTAACTCAACTGATTGACAAATGTCAAAAGTTGGCTAGACAACCATCTCCTGATTTAATAATTCTGAATACCAGAGTAAAAGCAGCTGTGGATAAGTATGAACAAATCAAACGCCATGCAGAGATTTATCTAACAGAAATGGCTAATGCAGATTTAACCCGAAGGGAACTTCAGGAAATTGTCGTTGAAGTGACAATGTATGAAGATAAAATCCAAGATCAACTTGATCCTTTAATCAAACAAATATCTCAAGCAGGAACCCAATCCAATGTGAGCTCATCCACTCAACAGAGCAATGCAACTATCACACATATAGCCGCAGAGCTCCCAAAGGTACAATTACCATATTTTGAGGGCAAGGATGAAGACGATTGGGATACCTTCTGGAGACACTTTGATTCTATAATAAACTCCAAGACCTCTCTCAAAAAGGCGACAAAGTTTCAATATTTGCAAGGCCAGTTACGGGGAGAGGCAAGGCAGGTCATTGCTAATTTGTCATTAACGGATGATGATTACGACCATGCCTTACAGTTGTTACAAGATAACTACAGTGATAAGGAGACTGCAATTGCACGTCTCTCATACAAATTATTGGATTTACCCTCTCCAAATAAAAGTTATGAGTCACTACAATCATTTTGATTGTCTATAGAATCAATCATCAAAGCCCTCAGTACAAAAGTACCTGTAGGTGATGCAGAGTGGCTTATAAAGTTAATCATTCAAAGGAAACTTCCAAATGAGGTCATAGACAGCCTATGCACTCATTATAACACCAACATCTTATCACAAAGCCAAATCATTGATGGACTTCGAGCTTACGTACAAAGATTACGAAGCCGAGGAAAACTTAGATCTCAAGAAAAAATCCCGAAAGGTGAATCCACGGACAAAAGCAAAAATGTCCAGAATGGCAGTCAAAAATCAAGGCAACAAAACTCCTCTTCTGCACAATGGAAACAGAATAATGTTGGCTCTTATGCTATATCCCCCACAGTTAACAGAACTGTAGGAAACCAAGCTCCTAAGACAGATAAGACAAAAGGAGCTACAAGTGCCCCAAAATGTTTATTCTGTCAAGAAGCACATACCATTTATCAATGCACAGTTTATGTAGGCTGTGCCAGTCGAATCGATCGACTGAAATCTCTGAACAGGTGCATCCGTTGTCTACGGAAGCACGATACAAGTGAGTGTATCACTCAATTGCAGAACTGCCAATATTGTCATAAAAGTGTACATCACACAGCACTCTGTAGTGATATTAACACTCAATCCAGATCACAGACTTCCAATAATCAACCTGCATCTCAGGCAAAGCCCAAAGATGATAATACCACAACAGCCGTACAATTCTGTACAGTAATGAGCAATGTCAACGACTTGGATACAGAAATTGTTACAGCAGCCATATTGCCTACTGCACAGCTAGAACTATGCAATCAAGGAATTTGTATTCCAACTAGAGGCTTTTTTGATCAAGGGTCACAGAAAACCTTTATCAGTAAAAAGATGGCAGAAGATTTACAACTTAAATCTTCAAAGCAAGTATCTACCTCCATATCAGGGTTTTTTATTAATTCTGGTCGTAGAACCTTTCCAGTAGTAAAACTCAATGTCTGTCTAGGTACATCCCAAAGGACAGTAGAAGCCATAGTAGTTGATAAAATTCCTACTGAAATGGAAGTGACTGGTCTGACAGCCACAACTAAATTCCTAAAAGAAAAAGGAATACAATTAGCAGATCCTCTACTCGATTCTGACTACATAGGAGATATCGGAATCCTGATTGGAGCTGACTACTATCATCGATTCATTCTGGGATCAGAAGAATCTATGGGTATGAATATACTCAAATCAGCAGGAGGCATATTGATGACAGGACCTATACTAGATCTTGAACCTTCAACTCCTGAAAAATCACATCATACAGAAACTGTAATAGTGGCATGACTAGGCAAAGAACAGTCACCACTTAAAATCCCCCACATGATTGATGATGGATTGGAATCTGTACATCAATTGTGGGAACTTGATGCCATAGGAATAATTCCTGAACAACCAAGTCCTGATGATGTCTGTGCATACAATCAGTACTTAGAAACTGTACAGTACCATGATGGACAGTACTGGGTAAGGCTACCATGGAAAATCAATCATAAAACCTTACCTACCAATTATCACATGGCTTACAGTCAATTTAAATCTCAACTAGCAAAGCTAAGAAAAAGGCCTGAGCATTTAAAACTCTATCATGAGATTATTGCTCAACAATTAAAGAATAAATTCATCGAAGTCGTGAAACATGACAATAAGCAAATAGGCCATTTTTTACCACACATGGCTGTAATGAGAGAATCAAAAACAACTCCTTTACGGATAGTTTTTAATTGTAGCTCTAAATCTGGACCCCAAGGAATCAGTCTAAATGATTGTTTGCAAACAGGTCCAAGTCTAACTCAGAAATTGTATGACATACTGTTGAAGTTTAGACTTAACAAATATGCGTATTCAGCAGATATAAGTAAGGCCTTTCTCAGAGTTGGCTTACAGGAAGAAGATAGAGACTTCACTAAGTTTCTATGGGTAGAAAACCCAGAAGATGTCAATAGTCCTGTAGTGACTTTCAGATTCTCATCAGTTCTTTTTGGCGCGACAAGCAGTCCATTTCTATTGCAAGCAACTCTAGATACTCATCTGAAGAAATCATCAAGTCCCTGTAAGACTGAAATCAGTCAAAATCTATATGTAGATAATTTTCAAGGGACAGTTAACAGTACTACTGAACTGTTACAATTATATCAAGAGGCCAACAAGGAGCTACAAGGTGCCAACATGCCACTACAATCTTGGGCCTCTAATAATGCAACATTGAACAATCAAATAGCAAGAGATTACCCTGAATATCACGTACCAGAATCACAAAAGGTGTTAGGTATGGATTGGGATTTAATCTCGGACACAATATCGATCAAATCCGTGCCAGTAAATTACAACATCACTACAAAAAGGGATTTGCTTTCACAAGTTAGCAAAGTATTCGACCCACTGGGTCTACTAAATCCTTTGACAATCAAGTGGCGTTTATTGGTGCAAGAAGCATGGAAAGCTAAGGTTGGTTGGGATGATCCACTACCAATCCAGTTACAAAAAGCTTGGATGGAAGTGGCTCAAGAACAAACTTTAGTTGAAAAGATAATCTTTCCGAGACACATAGTCGAGGAAAATGAAGAAGTATCACTACATGTATTCGCAGACTCGTCAGCCAAAGCTTTTGGAGCTTGTGCTTACTTAGTGACTTCTAATCAATCATATCTTATCACCTCTAAGGCCAGAGTCGCTCCATTAAAAAAGAGGACTTTGCCTCAGATGGAACTAACAGCACTGTTAACTGGCACACGCTTAGCAGTGCATATCAAACAAGTCTTGTCTACCATGAACATCAAAGATGTCATTATATGGTCTGACAATGAAGCAGTCTTACAATGGGTACGAAACGACAACCGTCCAACTCCATATGTAAAAAATCGCGTCTCGGAAATTAAAGAAATTTCCGCAGGCTTTCAATTGTTGCATGTACCAACAAAGGATAATCCAGCTGATCTCTTATCAAGAGGTATGACATTTAAACAGTTTGCAAAGGCAGATATTTGGTTTCATGGGCCTCGATGGTTAGTGAATGGTAGTTGGCCTGAACAAAAGCCACACGTCATTACGACACAAACCATAACTACCACCAGGCAGCAAGCTCAAATATCAGTCTTGGATTGTACTCGTTACTCCTCGCTCATCAAATTAATCAATGTAACACAGAACGTGTTTCATTATCTCAGGAAAAAAGGTATAAAATACACTTTTCCTGATGCACTTATCTATTGGGTAAGACAAGCCCAGAGAGAAACTTATGGGAATAACTATGAAAATCTTCCGCATAAGTTAAAACACAATCTCGGTCTGTGGATAGACCAAGAAAATCACAACATTCTGCGTTGTGGAGGGAGACTTAAACACGCAGATATCAATCTAGATACCGTGCATCCATGGCTTTTACCAAAAAATCATTGGATCACAAGGTTGATTGTGTTACATACACATCAACAAATCATCAAACATGGAGGAGTGTTAGACACACTCACACAAATCAGACAACAGTACTGGGTTCCTCAGGGAAGACAGTCAGTCAAATCAATCTTAAAGAATTGCATGATATGCCGAAGGTACAAGAAGGTACGATGTGATTAACAGTATCAAAGGCTTTTCTTAGGTCAATGAAGAGTCCAATCGGAAACTCATTTTTGTCAAGGGCTGAGTAGATAACGTCAAGGAGACTAATGATTGCATCGTTGGTGCTCTTTTGGGACCGGAAGCCAAACTGGCAGGGGCTGAGTATGTCGAATTTTACGAGGTAGGAATAGAGCTGTTTGTAAATAATTTTTTCAAATATTTTTGATAGAATGGGTAGATTTGATATTGGTCTATAATTGTTTATGTCCGCCGGATTGCCTCCTTTATGGACTGGCGTTACTCTTGCTTTTTTGAGGATATCAGGGAAGGTGTGACACTCTATAGATTTGTTGAACAGTAGTGCTATGGGTGGGGCAAGGGCATGGGAGGCTCTCTTGTACACAATGGACGGAATTTCACTGGTGTTCCCTGCCTTGGTTTTTAGAGAGTGTATGATGGACACAACATCTGCCGGGCTGATTGGTGAAAGGAGAAGAGAGTTTGGATAGCTGCCTGAGAGATATGTGTTAATATGTGTCTGAGTCAGTGGGATTTTACTGGCAAGATTAGCACCAACCGATGAAAAGAAACTATTAAATTCATTTGCCATTTCTAAATCAGTTGACGGTATATCCCCATCCTTGTAGAGTTTTATTTGGTTATGTGAGTGTTGTTTAGTTCCTAGGATACTAGAGATAGTTTTCCAAGTGTTTTTCATGTTGCCTTTTGCTTCATTGAATCTATTCACATAATATGCAAGTTTTGCCTTTCTTATGATACTGGTAAGCATTGATGAGTACCTTTTAGCTACTTCCTTTGAAACTAGGCCAATCCTAACTTTCTTTTCATATTCATGTTTCTTGTTGATTGAGTTGAGAATGCCACTTGTGAGCCATGGATTGTTTAATCTTTTGTCAGTTACTTGCTTTGTAAGAAGGGGACAATGAAGGTTGTAGAGGCTTAGAGTTTTGGAGAGGAAGAGGTTAGCTAATGAATTTATATCATGGGTATTATTGAATTCAGAATCCCAGTTAATATTGTGAAGTGCCTCTGTAAGATTGTCTAAAGCTGATTCACTGTGTAGCCTAAATGAAAGTTTCTTGCTTTTTGGTGGTGTTATGTCCATGTTCGCTATGAGAAAGGTAGGATAGTGGTCAGTTGTTCTGTTGTAGATTATACCAGATACAAGGGGAGCTGTTATGTTTGTCCATATGTGGTCCAAGGTAGTGGCTGATGTTTGAGTGACTCGGGTAGGTTTGGTGATAGTGGGGATTAGCATACAGGAGTTCATGCTGTTAAGGAAATAGTCAACTTGAGAGCAATTTTGTTGACCCAGGTCAATATTAAAGTCTCCTCCCAGAATGATGTGGTTTTTGTTGAGATTGTTGTTTATAATAAGATTCCTTAGGTTGTCTGAGAAAGAAGCTATGTTAGTATTAGGAAATCTATAGATGGCTCCAATAGTCAAAGAGGATTTAAGGGATTTAATTGTAAACTGAGCAAAAGTATATTCACAGTAGTCATCTCTGTCACTAATAACACTGTTGCAGATAAATGTATCTCGGTAATATATAGCTGTGCCACCACCTTTTTTATTAGGCCTACAGTTATGAATGGCTTTATAACCAGCTAAGTTGTAGAGTTGGGTATAGTCTTTATTTAGCCAAGTTTCTGTTAAAATAATGAACGATAGGTTAGTACCTAGTGCTGTGAGTAGTGCATTTAAATCGTCAAAATGTTTACCAAGTGATCTAACATTTTGGTTATAAACTGATAGATAGGTGCTATTTTGGAGTTTGTTTTTAGCCTGGTGTGCTGTGAAATACTTGCAATAATGATGATCAATGTGCTGGTTGGTATAGATATGAGACAGAAGATTTTGATCAGGATCAATATCAGTGTGCATAGAGATGCAGAGGGATCACGATACAAGATACACGATAAAGCAAAACACAAGAATAAGAGCAGATACAATAAAATAGTAACAGTTTAGAAGTAAAATAAAGATCCAATAGATAGCCAGGGAGGACACAGAAGTTACATAAAATAAAACACAAAAAATCAGTAGAGACTGACAATATAAATGTAAAATAAAAAATAATAAGAAAAATAATAATCATATGTAAAATAAAAAATAAGAAAAATAATAATCATAAAAAAAAATGATCTTGAAGATAATTAGCTTAGTAATGGTTAATTAACAGGGTAATAAAAAGCCCTAGGTTTAGTGACAAGGGGATTAACTAAGAACAAATAATTAAGAGTATAAAACAGGCAAAGATGACAAACAAAAAATAAAGTAAAAATTAAAATAAAAATAAAAATAAACACCTTTGGAAAGGAAAGGCAGAGCTTAAGTACACTTTGGTTGTATGTGAGACTACAAATTATGTTCTGGTTAGTCAGCTGATATCCCACAGTCATCCAGGAAAGAAGTGAGGTGTGCTTCAGTGGTTAGGACATAAGTTTTTCCAGAGTCAGTCTTCCTAGCAATTATTTTACCATCGCGCACAAAACAATGTTTAATAGCAGTGGATCTATTACGAATTCCACGTAGTTTAAATAAGAGATTTTGTCTGAATCTGGTAAGACATTCGTTCACATAAATCTTGGATTTCATAGCGACTGCAGCAGTGATAAGGTCTGACTTGCGGGAGCAGCTATCTAACTTCACGCGTATCCTTCTGTTGTTTGCACCAGATGATTTGGTACCCACTCTATAAGCTGACTTAATGTCTCTTGCTTCGATTGAATAATTCAACTTAGCACGCAATTCCTGGATCACGATGGCAGTACAGTCTTCTCTGTCAGTTTCATGGGGAAAATCCTGTGATGAGATGATGACAGAATCAAGGAGCTTAAGTTGGTCTGATTCGTCTTGGGTTGCAGTGTGTTGCTGTTGTAGGGAGTTAAAGTGGTTCTCTAACTTTTGTAACATCTCATCTTGCTTCTTAGAGGTTTCTGCTGGTTTAAAGTTAGTAACCGAGATCTGAAGAGAGCTTAATTCATGTTCGAGGTGGCCGACTCTGGCAGACAGATCTTGGTTAGCCTTGTGCATTGCCAAAGCATCACTCTGAAGCTTCATTATCAGGTCCGACTGCTCTCGGATTATAGACTTTTCGTCATCATGTATTTGAGTCAATAATCTGAGCCATGGATTATCAGCGGGACGCTTAAAGTCAGTACATGGGGAGGCAGCTCGTTTAAGTTGCTCCATATGGTTACATAACTGTTGTAAGGCTCGAGTCAGTGACGACGCTTCAATCAGCTGGGAAGGTTTGTTATTGTTGACGCAGGGAGGGTCGGTACTCCCCCTGGTAGCCCCTAAGGGGGAGACAGTCGCATTATTCCTGTTGCTAGCTTGGCTGGTTGGGTTCATCCTGATAAAGTTAGCAAAAATAAAATTAGAGGAGCAAAGACTCAAAACCGAGGAGGCTAGAATTAGAGCGAATGCCACTGGACCTCCACCTGCCGGGGATTCAAACCCCAGGCATTATGAGAAAAAGCATAATTTGCCTGAATTTTCCGAGTCAGACCCTGAAAGGTTTTTCAACCATTTTCAGAGATTGGCCATGTCCATGAACTGGCCAAAGGAAGAGTGGGTGAAAATCCTACAGGGAAGACTTAGGGGTAAAGCACAAGATATTTTTATAAACATGCCTGACGACGAGTGTTTTGAATATGATAAAGTCAGGGAATGTATTTTGCGGGCATATGAAATTACTCCTGAAGCTCACCGCCAAGTTTATCGCAACCTTAGGCCTACTCACAACCAACCGCTCACTGAATTTGTTAATGATCAAATTCGATTGTTTGATAGATGGATTCGCTCGGCGAAAGCCGAAACATACGAGGCTCTCAGGAACTTAATTTTAATGGAGCATTTTATAGATATTATGCCAGAGAATGTTTCTCATTACATTAGAGGAAGGGTAGAGGTAAATTCTAAAATAGGGGATTTGGCCAAGTTGGCAGAAAACTACCGATTGGCGGGCAAAAGGCCCAATAAAAATAATTATACCCCACAGAGTAGCAAAACTTATACCCACAGCCAGTCCAGACCAGCTCATTCTAACCCTTTACCTAATGCACCTTCTGTTTCAGACATAACTAACCCTGTTAAAGTGTCTAGCCCCATGACAAATAAGGGTGAACCGAAGGGTAACTCTGTTAGTAATGTCTCTTCTCCCCGACGTTTTTGTGGTCACTGTAATCGTCCAAACCACACTATTAGCCGTTGTTGGCAACTGTACCCGGAAAAAAGACCCAATGCTCTAGTTGTGACACAGGGCTTGAGGCTTTCGGAAGGGTTAGGGAGTAAGACCTCCAACCCACAGTGGTTGGACTTGCTTACCCCATTCTTATCGAAAGGGAGACTACTTTTGTCTGAGGGTTCTTCCTGGAAGGACGTGGTGATCTTCTGAGACACCGGTGCCATCCAGACTTTAATTTTAGAAAGTGCGTTGCAAGGTGCCAACACTCTCGACACTGGAGAGGTGGTACTGGTCGAGGGTGTCACTAGTGATACTCGAGCAGTACCCCTCCATAAGGTTACCCTGGAATCTGATTTCCACAAGGGTGTTTGCACAGTCGGAGTCACTTCATACCTACCTTTCCCTAATGTTGATGTAATAGTTGGTAATGATTTAGCAGGGTATAAGGTAGGGGACTCCAGACTGCCTATTATGTTGCTTACCCCTAAGGTTTGCCTGGATCCACCCGCCGCAGAGGATAATGTTGTGTACCCTGCATGCGCAGTGACCAGGTCTATGGGACTTAAATGTAAGGGCAGCCCTGTGCTTGCCAAGGTGGTAAATCCCGAGGACACAAGGAACTTTCCGAGTGGTGAAAACCAAGTGGACCTCACGGACACATTCATGGCCCGACTCGATGACGTGGCCGAGGACATTGTGGAGAGCCTGCCACCGCCATCTACCGAGAGTAGTGGGGAGGTGGAGAACACTGTTGAGCCTCGGCCAATAGCATCTGACCAAGGCCTAGATGCCTCCTTGAGTGAGTTACAGAAAGCTGACCCCACTCTTGCAGATTGTCATGAGACAGCTGTCTCTATGGAGGAAATTGTAGACGCAGCAACTGGGTACTACTACAATGATCGGATTTTGATGAGAAAATGGAGACCACAGAGTGCTCCCTTGTCAAATGAGTGGGAGGTAGTCCACCAGGTTATGTTGCCGACCTGCTATAGAGAAAGAGTTTTGGCAGCTGCTCATGATGATCCTATGGGGGGACATCAAGGTATAAATATTACGTATCACAAAATTTTAAAGTATTTTTTCTGGCCCAAGCTGAAAAGCGATGTGGCAAAATTTTGTAATGCGTGTATTGTTTGTCAACTGGTTGGGAAACCAAACCAGACTCCACCTAAAGCTCCTCTAAAACCTATTGTCGTGCCAGAGGAACCATTTTCTCATGTGGTAATGGACTGTGTTGGACCATTACCTAGAACTAAGTCTGGTAATATTTACCTAATCACAATGATGTGTATCACTACTCGTTACCCAGAGGCTTTTGCTGTAAGGAACATCCGAGCAAAAACTGTTGTTGCTTGTATGTTGCAATTTTTTTCCACTTTTGGACTGCCTCGGGTCGTGCAAACTGACAATGGTACTAATTTTAAGTCTGATATTTTTGAGCAATTTTGTAAGGAACATGGAATAACTCATAAGGTTTCCAGCCCATACCATCCACAGAGTCAGGGGGTAATTGAACGTTTCCATCTAACTCTGAAGCAGATGTTGAAGACATCGTGCGAGAGTTCCCACACCTTCTGGGATGAGAATTTACCGTATGTTTTGTTTGCGGCTAGAGAGGGATTACAAAGTTCACTGGGTTGTTCTCCTTTTGAGTTAGTCTTTGACCATAAAGTTCGTGGACCCTTGCAAATGTTACAGGAGAATCTGTTAGGGAACGTAACGTTAACCGAAGGTTCGGCTTTCTTTGCGCAACACCACCAGAGACTCAAGGACTGCAAGGCGGCTGCATTAAAGTATCTTGGCAAGGCCCAAGAAAAGGTGAAAGAACGTAACGATGCTAAATCTAAGTTATGGGTATTTCAGCCTGGCGACCCTGTCCTGGTATTAAAGCCTCGACTAGGGAACACTATGTCCCACAAGTACGAAGGCCCCTACATTGTGACAGAAAAGACTGGGGACCTCACGTAGAAAGTGAGGCACTCTGACAAACGTAACCAGGTAATGCTCATACATGTAAACCGACTGAAGAAGTTCCAGGGCCCCAGGCCCATTGCACTAACCAATGTTTCCATTTCCAGTGAGAGAGGGGATGATTGTTCTGGGGACCCAACTAATCTCATTTTCAATAATTCTAGTTCTGTGAATGCTGTGGAGGGACTGTCCCATTTGCAGATGGCCCAACGTGAAGAGGTGCAGTCGTTGGTTGATGAATTCTCCAGTCTGTTCGGGGAGGTCCCGACCCAGACTGATGCCATTTGCCATGATGTCGAGTTGACGGACTACACTCCCATTCGCCTTCAACCATATCGGATGAGTCCAGAAAAGAAGGCCATCGTACGGAAGGAGGTCGACTTCTTGCTCCAGCACGGCCTCATCCGGCCGAGCCAGGGCTCTTGGTGCTCGCCCTGCCTTTTGGTCCCCAAACCAGACGGCTCCTGGCGATTATGCACCGACTATCGGCAGCTCAACAAGGTGACCATTGTGGATGCCTATCCGCTGCCCCTCCTCGAGGACTGCATCGACGAGCTGGGAAATGCCAAGTACGTCTCGAAATTTGACCTCTCGAGGGGGTATTATCAAATCCCCCTCACTGAACGTGCTAAACAACTAACTGCGTTTGTGACACCCGAGGGTGTTTTTGAGTATCAAGTGTTACCGTTCGGCTTGTGTAATGCCCCTGCCACGTTCCAGAGACTCATGAACTCTCTGCTCGCTAAGGTGCCAAATTGTCGGGCGTATTTAGATGATATCATGCTCTTTGACAGTAATTGGGCTGGCCACATAGCTAGGTTACGCCAGTTGTTTGCAATCTTGAAAAGGGCAAATCTTACCTTAAATGCTAGAAAGTGTCATTTTGGCCAAGGCACAGTGACGTACCTCGGTTATGAAGTGGGCCAAGGAAAAGGGTTACCTCGGCAAGATAAAATCAGTGCCATTCTGGAGTATCCAGTACTAAAGTCTAAAAAGGACGTTCAAAGATTTATCGGTATGTGTGCGTACTATCGACGTTTTTGTCAGAACTTTTCCAGTGTTGCCACTCCTTTCACAGACTTGTTGCGGAAAGCCGTTAAATTTAAGTGGTCATCAGACTGTGCAGAGGCATTCAAAAATTTGAAATTGATCTTAGCTTCCGCCCCAGTGCTTGCTAGTCCAAGGTTCGACCGACCGTTTAAAATTCATGTTGACGCGTCTGACTCGGGTGCTGGTGCAGTGTTGTTGCAAACTGGGGATGATCAGGTGGAACACCCAGTATATTATTACTCTGTGAAATTCGACAAGGCGCAACACAATTATTCAGTGGTAGAAAAAGAGGGGTTGGCGCTACTGTTAACATGTAAAAAGTCCGAAGTTTACCTCACAGGTAATATAGTGGAAGTGTACACGGACCATAACCCACTAGTCTTCCTGACTCAGATGAAGGGTAAGAATAAACGCATCCTCAGGTGGGCGTTGTACCTACAGGACTTCAATCTTTCCATTACCCACCTACCGGGCAGACTCAACGTGATAGCCGACCTGTCCCGGTTGCCTGAATAACATTCATCTGAGCCACAGAAAGCCATTTACCAACTGTCATGCTTTAGTTAATTTTTTTTTTAGGTTCTCCTGTGACATTAAATATTCCGTGTCCAATTTATTTACTTCCCTGTTCTTTTATTTTTTTTGTGTATGTTTTTTTTTTCTTTCAGAGAACTCCTTTGTATTTTTTTGCAGAGAAATTGTTTTTGATTGATTTTTTGTTTTTGTCATATGTTTTTTCTTTTTATTCTCTGTATACTCTTACAAAAAAATATGACTACTATTCTAGTAGTCACATTTTTTTTTCTCTGAAGGGGGGAGGAGTGTTACGACCCTGGGTTCTCCAGTGGAAACCAGAGATCAAAATTGAGCTATTAAACTTTCTGGTAGTACAGTTGAGTGCATCTTGAGCGGCAATTGTTTGTATCTTCCCTGCCAGACGTAAGACTATTATTGTTTCTCAAAGAGCATTTAAAGACTGAGCTGGGGGTTGATTATTAAATAATAACATAGGCACCAACTTTGCTTACTAATACTTTCTAATCATTTGTAAAGTAACAATACGTTGCATAGGGGAAGATCTTTAATGTGCTTAGCTGCACGATCAATTAGGCTCCTTCCGGCACCACGACATGGGAGGCCTAGCTGGTTGCTAGGAGGGCCTTCTCTGGCTGGCGTTCGTGCGGACGAGACCTACTCTGTGGCTGCACCCCTAATCTCCTCCCTTCTCCTCTTACTTATTTCCCTTACCTTAAGTTCCTGTACCCTTAAGTTAAGTATTGTATGATTTCTAAGTGTACCTACTCTGGTAGTAACGATTGGTGAGACCTGGGGGTAGTAGTTGCCAGTGTTTTGGGTAACCCTAAGTGTTGTGTTTTGCATTAGGGTACCACATGGTCTCACTACCCTAAGCTGCATCCAGCTTCAGTGCTTATCCAGTAGTACTTTACCCTAGCTTGTTATTAGTGTAAACCTTGTATCCTGCCTATGTGGACCAAGGCTTTTAACGTAAGATAGTGTGGTAAAGTTATTATTATTATTGTTATTGGTGTGAGTGTATATGGGGGGTTGTTAAGGGGTTAATAAATAAGTACATGAATTACAGAGTATCCCTTCTTCCTGTATGGGAGTGTATTGATCAACCCTTAGACTAACATATATGGTCTAGTAGCAAGTTATTACTACTGTGGATAGTTTATTTTGGGGGCCGGGCCTTTTAGCTCTCCCATATTTGATGCTCTTGTCTTCTAACTACCCTTACCCCTTAGTAGTACCAGACCCCCATAGAAGCCCACACACCATTATTTATAACACTAAGCAATACAAAAACAAATTGAGCAAAAATGAAAAATGAGGTAGATTGCTTACAAGTACTCTCAGGTACACTGTAAGTAACAATAGATAGATAATATATATCAATATAGATAAGAATGTCACGATACAATAAGATAAGCAATTACAGGAACAGATGAAAACAAATATGCTGTAAAATAGAAAGTAATTATAGCAAAACACAACAATATAATAATATAACAATACAATAAGAGCTTACAAAGTATTGAGTCTGCTAAATTAGAGAATAATTATGGCAAAACACAACAATAAATGCAAGTAAACAAAAGAATTGAAACAATTAGAGGTAGAATTAAGGTCACTAGATAGCCATGGAGGATACACAAGTTTGGTGGAGAGAACAAAAAATCAGTAGAGACTGTCAAGATGAATATATAAAAAAATTTGACAAATGATAATTGTAAAGTAAAATAATCTTAAAGATAATAAATTTTAATAAGCTTAGTTTTAACTTATAATTAGTATGAACTTAATTAAAAGAACAAAAATGAGATCAATAATTGATTTCAATAAATGACATAGATCAAAACAAATAAATTTAAAATATAAATGGAATAGGGTAAGATTAGATTTAAGAGTAAAATTTTACAATGAAACTGAGGTAGATGCTTGCATAAGTGCATGGAGACTTGATGGATTATTTAGGAAATTATATGAATGAGAGAACATTAGGTAAATGGTAAGGCAGAGACAGCACCTTAGACAAAGTTAGATTAAGTTAGGTTAGGCTCAGGCACTGAAAGAGTTATTTTAAGTACTGGCATTGGTCGGGTTCAGGTTTTCAGATATACCACAATCACTTAAGAAGGCCAGGAGTTGTTGGTCACATTTTATTTCATATCTTTTTCCTGTACTTTCCTTCTTAGCAAAAATCGTACCATTCCTAGTGTAGCACTGCTTGATAAGACCAGGTTTTTTTTTTGCGAATTTGGCGCAGCCTGTAGAGGAGGGATCCACGCTGCTTTGTAAGACACTCATTTATATAGAGGTTGGTTTTTTGCTTAGCAGCTGATTGTATGAGGTCAAACTTCGCAGAGGGATTTGCAAGTTTGATGAGCATTCTCCTACTGTTACGGGGATTGTTTTTATCTATCCTAATAGCCGATTTGATTTGAACATTGACACTGATCTTTGAATTAATAGTCCATTATATATTATATAATTAATATAGTCCAGTGTTAATCATAGTCTATATTAATTAATATAGTCCAGTGCATGGCCTCGGATTCCATAATGATGGAGTTTACTTAAGAGGTAATCGTGATTAACAGTATCAAAGGCCTTTCTCAGGTCAATGAAGAGTCCAATTGGAAACTCATTTTTGTCAAGGGCTGAGTAAATTATATCAAGGAGACTAATAATTGCATCGTTGGTACTCTTTTGAGAGCGGAAGCCAAACTGACAGGGGCTAAGAATGTCGAATTTTACGAGATGGTGTTCTGGCGCCCTGGTGTTCCCCAGGGCAGCATACTTTGCCCTCTCCTCTTTCTCATCTACATTAATGACCTTCCAAATGCCTCCCAACACCTCAAACCAATTCTATTTGCTGACGACACAACCTTCATTTACTCCAGTCCTGATCCCCTTGCTCTAAATGCCACAGTAAATACTGAGCTAAATAAAGTCCATCTGTGGCTAACTGCCAACAAACTCACCCTTAACATTGACAAAACCTTTTATATTCTGTTTGGCAATAAATCCTCTAATCAAATAAATCTCAAAATAAACAATACCCAAATTTGTAACAAATTAGATGGCAAATTCCTTGACATTCTCATTGACCACAAGCTTAATTTCCAGGGACACATTCTAAACATATCAAAAAAAGTTTCAAAAACTGTGGGCATTCTTTCTAAGATCAGATATTATGTACCACGCCCTGCCCTGGTGACTCTCTATTACTCCCTTATCTATCCATATCTCAACTATGGTATTTGTGCTTGGGGCTCTACTACCCAAAATCACTTACGTCCTCTAATTACTCAACACAAAGCTGCTATTAGGACAATATCCAATTCTGGCCCCAGACATCACTCGGTACCCAACCCGTTCTCGCAAATTCGTAAAGTCAATATTGACTTATTAACTACGTGCATAGGTGATATACTAAACATAATAGATACCCTTAAAAAGATTCATAGAAAACACCGACCTTACCTAACCTTGTTAGTATCTTAAGATAAGCATCTTATTGCTTCGTAATTACAATTATTACTTAACCTATACCTATTATAGGTTAGGTAATAATTGTAATTACGAAGCAATAAGATGCTTATCTTAACATACTAAGTAGGTTAGGTAAGGTCGGTGTTTTCTATGAATCTTTTTAAGGGTATCTATTATGTTAAGTATGTCACCTATGCACATATTTAATAAGTCAATATTGACTTATTAAATTTGCGAGAACGGGTTGCGGTACCCCTACTTAAATCTCTGAATATGTTAGACATTAAGTCACTGCACATTCTCTCATGTGTATTATACATATATAAAACGCTAAACTATAATGCCAATCCTGATCTCAAAAGCTTCATAGAAGGTTGTATCAGAACCCATGAGCATCACACCAGAAATAAATACAGTTTTGATATTCCTAGAGTACGACTTAATCAAACTAGAAATGCTCTACAAATCAAGGGGCCCAGAATGTGGAATGACCTTCCCAACCATGTTAAAGACTGTACCTCTCTCAACCAGTTTAAGTTAAAAGCGAAGCTATACCTAATAAATTCCCTGTAACCTACCTTACCCTTCTATTGTCAACCAATGTCTGTTTTTTTCTTTAAAGAGCGCTGTTTGTCGACATAATTGTATTTGTGCTGCTTTTTCATCTATGTTTTCATTTCTTGTTTTCATTCTACTCATTATGCTCAATTAGTATTAAGCTTGTCATTTAAGTTTATCATGCCCGAAACGCTTTGCGTAATAGTGGCTTTAGGCATTGTATGTACTAGCTCTACCTATAAGTCAAACAATCCTTGTAAATATTTATTGTATGTATGTACCTTACCTAAATAAAATTGTATTGTATTGTAGATAGGAGTAGAGCTGTTTGTAGATAATTTTTCCAAATATTTTTGATAGTATGGGTAGGTTCGATATTGGTCTATAGTTGTTTATGTCTGACGGATTACCTCCTTTATGAACTGGCGTTACTCATGCTTTTTTAAGGATATCAGGGAAGGTATGATACTCAAGGGATTTGTTGAACAGCAGAGCTATAGGTGGCGCAAGGGCATGGGAGGCGCTCTTGTATACAATGGATGGGATTTCACTGATGTTCCCAGCTTTGGTTTTTAGTGAGTGTATGATGGACACAACATCTGACGGGCTGACTGGTGAGAGGAGAAGAGAGTTTGGATAGCTGCCTGAGAGATATGTGTTGATATGTGTCTGAGTCTGTGGGATTTTACTTGCAAGGTTAGCACCAATCGATGAAAAGAAGCTATTAAATTCATTCGCCATTTCTAAGTCAGATGACAGTGTAAGGCCATCCTTAGAGAGTGTTATCTGGTTGTGGGAGTGTTGTTTAGTTCCCAGGATGTTAGAGATGGTGTTCCATGTGCTTTTCATGTTGCCTTTTGCTTCTTTGAATCTAGTCTCGTAATATGAAAGTTTTGCTTTTCTTATGATACTGGTAAGCACTGATGAGTACCTCTTAACTACTTCCATTGAAACTGGGCCACTCCTAAATTTCTTTTCGTATTCATGTTTTTTGTTGATTGATTTAATTATGCCACTTGTGAGCCACAAATTTACAAAAAAAGCCTCCAGAACTTTAGCCCCTGCTATTGCATTGCTCTTCAACAAGTCACTTGAACTCCAAACCTTTCTAGATATCCTAAAAAAAGCGAGAGTTACCCCTGTACACAAATGTGGTGATCTCACAGATGTTAACAACTACAGACCTATATCAATCCTGCCTAACTTGTCAAAATTTTTTGAAAAACTAATCTACAAGCAGCTTTACTCTTATCTAGCCAAACACAATATACTTAGCTCCTGCCAATATGGCTTCAGACCCCAAAAAAGCACTAACGATGCACTTATTAGTATGCTTAACTTGATTCATACAGCTCTTGATAAAAATGAGTTCCTGTTGGGTTATTTGTGGACCTGCGTAAGGCTTTTGACACTGTCAACCACCAAAACCTTCTTCTTAAATTACATCATTATGGTGTCAGAGGACACTCCCTGCAATACCTCAAATCCTACCTTACTGACAGGCTCCAGTTTGTTTTTGTGAATAATTCAATTTCTCCCACCCTACCCATCAACATTGGTGTTCCTCAGGGCAGCAGGGCTATCTATAAATCCATCACTCTTTGTAAAATCTCTTGTATGTATGTACCTTACCTAAATAAACATTTGATTTGATTTGATTTGATTTGTGATTGACAGTATCAAAGGCTTTTCTTAGGTCAATGAAGAGTCCAATCGGAAACTCATTTTTGTCAAGGGCTGAGTAGATTATGTCAAGGAGACTAATGACTGCATCATTGGTGCTCTTTTGGGACCGGAAGCGAAATTAGCAGGGGCTGAATATATCGTATTTTACGAGGTAGGAATAGGGCTGTTTGTAAATAATTTTTCAAATATTTGTAATAGAATGGGTAGATTTGATATTGGTCTATAATTGTTTATGTCCGCCGGATTGCCTCCTTTATGGACTGGCGTTACTCTTGCTTTTTTAAGGATATCAGGAAAGGTGTGACACTATAGATTTGTTGAACAGTAGAGCTATGGGTGGGGCAAGGGCATGGGAGGCGCTCTTGTATACAATGGACGGAATTTCACTGGTGTTCCCTACCTTGATTTTTAGAGAGTGTATGATGGACACAACATCTGCCGGGCTGATTGGTGAAAGGAGAAGAAAGTTTGGATAGCTGACTGAGAGATATGTGTTGATATGTGTCTGAGTCTGTGGGATTTTACTGGCAAGATTAACATCAACCGATGAAAAGAAGCTATTAAATTCATTTGCCCTTTCTAAATCAGTTCACGGTATATTCCCATCCTTATACAGTTTTTTTTGGTTATGTGAGTGTTGTTTAGTTCCTAGGATACTAGAGATTGTTTTCCATGTGCTTTTCATGTTGCCTTTGGTTTCATTGAATCTATTCACATAATATGCAAGCTTTGCCTTTCTTATGATTCTGGTGAGCATTAAATTAATAATAATGATAAATTTTTATTCAGGTAAGGTACATACATACAAGGTAAGATACAAAAGTTGATGGATTTATAGATAGAGCTAGTACATACTATGCCTAAAGCCACAATTACGCAAAGCGTTTCGGGCAGGAAAAACACTAAGACTAAAACTTAATACTAATTGAGATTAAAGTATAAATTGTGTTGAGAAAAAATAAGAAAAGAATGGAAACAGGGGAGGGGGGGTTATCTTGAGATCTTGAGATGATTTCGGGGCTTTAGTGTCCCCACGGCCCGGTCCTCGACCAGGCCTCCACCCCCAGGAAGCAGCCCGTGACAGCTGACTAACTCCCAGGTACCTATTTTACTGCTAGGTAACAGGGGCATTCAGGGTGAAAGAAACTTTGCCCATTTGTTTCTGCCTCGTGCGGGAATCGAACCCGCGCCACAGAATTACGAGTCCTGTGCGCTATCCACCAGGCTACGAATCCCCTTAAGGGGTAAGGGGGGGGGGGCTTTCTCCCCCCCCTTAAGAGGGGGGGGGGGGAAACATGGCAGAAAAAGCAAAAATAAAATTTGGTCAACAAAACAGCATTGTTTAAAATAGAAGACAAGGGTTGAGATTTTGAGGGTGAGGTAGGTTACATTGAGTTAATTAGGTAGTACTTAGTTTTTATCTTAAACTGGTTGGGAGAGGTACAGTCTTTAACATAATTGGGAAGGTCATTCCACATTCGAGGTCCCTTGATTTGTAAAGCATTTCTAGTTTGACTAAGGGGCCATGGGACCAGGATTTAAAAAATTGTTGTAGGGTATTCATAATTTATTATCCTGATACATGTGAAAGGTGCTGCACCTAGGCCAAGTTTCAGCATCTCAGCCTAAATAGAGACGGAGAAAACAAAACAAAACAAAAAAAAAGACGAATTTTTCAACCATGTTCAATTGATTTCACAGCCCACAATTGTGAACCAAAATCATTTATACGACACTCAGCTATGACCTTACTATATAATAAAGATTTGCATGTCACATTATTATCCCAGATGTATTTAGTGCAATAATACAGATTTTATAAAAGTTTCCCAAAAACGTATGCAACAAAATGAGGTGTATCATTATTTATAAAATCAATAAATCTACGTAGATAAGAATAATGACATGCGTTTATAGAGGCGTAAACTCTACATATAATGTGCAAGTTTCATGTAAATAGAATAATAAATAAAGGCTGTGGAATTTTTTCTAGTTGTAAAAGTTGGAGTTGCGTAGCGCGCTCTCAAAGTTTACTCAACCTGCGGTCACTTGTGACTGGTGATTTACGCATTGCGGCCAGCTCGTATGGAGAGCTCGCATGCATCTAGCTGTCAATGCTTTTCTCTTGTTCGTTTGGTAAGTCATATTGCAGTACAAATAGCTAAAAATAGCAAAAATAGCATGTTCTGGGAGATATTGTGTGAGCGCGTCAGCATACATCCTCTCTCCATGAGAGACACGCAGTCACTGACTGCACCACCCTCGTGTCAGACAATAGAGTGTTGCCATTTGTTTGAGTTTATATTCATTTTATGCATAACATGTTATTTTCAACGCTATTATGAAAAATAAGACATCTACAACGTAAGATACAATACCCCGCGGCGTACTCACGGCGCGAGGACCAGATTCACGAAAGTTGCAGCGGGAAATTTGACTCTAATTACGTTATTTTTCAAGATATCATTAAACGGTTTGGACCACAGTGTTGCCAGAACGTTGTAGTATTTTTCGTAATTTTTCGTATATATTCCATTTTTCATCGGATTTTCGTTTACCTTGGCCCCTAAGTCGTACTCTTGGAATATCAAATAGGTATTTGTTTCTGGTGTGGTGCTCATGGGATCTGTTACAACCTACTAGGAAGCTTTTAAGGTCAGGACTGACATTACAGTTCAGCGTTTTATATATATAAAATACACATGAGAGGATGTGCAGGGACTTAATATCTAACATATTCAGAGATTTGAGTAAGGGTACCGAGTGATGTCTGGGGCCAGAGTGAGATATTGATGAGTACCTTTTAGCTACTTCCTTTGAAACTAGGCCAATCCTAAGTTTCTTTTCATATTCATGTTTCTTGTTGATTGAGTTGAGAATGCCACTTGTGAGCCATGGATTGTTTAATCTTTTGTCAGTTACTTGCTTTTTAAGAAGGGGACATTGAAGGTTGTAGAGGCTTAGAGTTTTGGAGAGGAAGAGGTTAGCTAATGAATTTATATCCTGGGTATTATTGAATTCAGAATCTCAGTTAATATTGTGAAGTGCATTTGTAAGATTGCCTAAAGCTGCTTCACTGTGTAACTGTTACGACCCTGGGTTCCTCAGATGGAAACCAGTGGTCAAAGTGAGCTCTTAAATAATTTACTTTACATTAATTAATGCACTTGCTGATGCGTGGTTGTCCTATCTTCCTTGCCAGACGTAAGACGAATCTTGTTCACACAGAGCATACAGACTCTTGAGCTTGTTGTGCATTAAGTATAAGTGAAGTAATTATTAACTATCCTTAGAATGAGTAAAGTCAACAATATTGTACGTCGGTGAAGATTTGTAATGTGTATAAGCTGCACGATTAGTTAGGCTCTTCCCGGCAACCACAACAACTCGGGAGTGGCGAGATGTCACCAGCGGAGTCCCACAGGGCTCAGTACTTGGACCCATCCTGTTTCTAATATATGTGAACGATCTTCCGGAGGGTATAGACTCATTCCTCTCAATGTTTGCTGATAATGCAAAAATTATGAGAAGAATCAAGACGGATGAAGATTGACAGAGACTACAGGATGACCTGGATAAACTGGAGGAATGGTCTAGAAAATGGCTGCTAAAGTTCAACTCGGGAAAGTGTAAGGTGATGAAATTAGGCGAAGGGAGCAGGAGGCTGAACACAAGGTATCATCTGGGAGGTGAAATCCTGCAAGAGTCAAATAGAGAGAAAGACCTGGGGGTTGATATCACACCGAACCTGTCCCCAGAGGCCCACATCAAAAGAATATCATCAGCGGCATATGCTAGACTGGCCAACATAAGAACTGCCTTTAGAAACATGTGTAAGGAAGCTTTCAGAACCCTGTATACCACTTATGTAAGACCAATTGTTATAACTAATATTGTGTGGTCTTGCTATGGGGGACTTGGTATTATTAAGGGGTAAGGGTAGTTAGAAGACAAGAGTATCAAATATGGGAGAGCTAAAAGGCCCGGCCCCCAAAATAAACTATCCACAGTAATAATACCTTGATACTAGACCATATATGTCAGTCTAAGGGTTGATCAATGCACTCCCACACAGGAAGAAGGGATACTCCTATAATTCATGTACATATTTATTAACCCCTTAACAACCCCCCACATACACTCACACCAATAACAATAATAATAATAATAACTTTACCACACTACCTTACGTTAAAAAGCCTTGGTCCACTTAGGCAGGATACAAGGTTTACACTAAGAACAAGCTAGGGTAAAGTACTACTGGATAAGCACTGAAGCTGGAGGCAGCTTAGGGTAGAGACACCACGTGGTACCCTAATACAAAACACAACACTTAGGGGTACCCAAAACACTGGCAAATACTACCCCCAGGTCTCACCAAAATTTACTACCAGAGTAGGTACACTTAAAACGCCCCGTACTTAACTTAATGGTACAGGAACTTCAGGTAAGGGAAATAAGTAAGAGGAGAAGGGAGGAGAGTAGGGGTGCAGCCACAGAGTAGGTCTCGTCCCCACGAACGCCAGCCAGAGAAAATCGCTCCTAGCGACCAGCTAGGCCTCCTGCATGTCGTGGTGCTGGAAGGAGCCTAATTGATCGTGCAGCTAAGCACATTAAAGATCTTCCCCTATGCAACGTATTGTTACTTTACAAATGATTAGAAAGTATTAGTAAGCAAAGTTGGTGCCTATGTTATTATTTAATAATCAACCCCCAGCTCAGTCTTTAAATGCTCTTTGAGAAACAATAATAGTCTTAATAACGTAAACGTCTGGCAGGGAAGATACAGACAATGACGCATAGGGTTGCGTTCAGCTATACTATAGTTAAGTTTAATAACTCAATTTTGACCTCTGGTTTCCACTAAAGAACCCAGGGTCGTAACACTCCTCCCCCCTTCAGAGAGAGTGAAAAAAATGTGACTACTAGAATAGTAGTCATATTTTTTTTGTAAGAGTATACAGAGAATAAGAAGAAAAAATATATGACAAAAAAAAATCAATCAAAAACAGTTTCTCTGCAAGAAAAATACAAAGGAGTTCTCTGAAAGAAAAAAAAAACATACACAAAAAAAAACAGGGAAGTAAATAAATTGGACACGGAATATTTAATGTCACAGGAGAACCTAAAAAAAAAATTAACTAAAGCATGACAGTTGGTAAATGGCTTTCTGTGGCTCAGATGAATGTTATTCAGGCAACCGGGACAGAGCATCGGCTATTACGTTGAGTCTGCCCGGTAGGTGGGTAATGGAAAGATTGAAGTCCTGTAGGTACAACGCCCACCTGAGGATGAGTTTATTCTTACCCTTCATCTGAGTCAGGAAGACTAGTGGGTTATGGTCCGTGTACACTTCCACTATATTACCTGTGAGGTAAACTTCGAACTTTTTACATGTTAACACTAGCGCCAACGCCTCTTTTTCTACCAATGAATAATTGCGTTGCGCCTTGTCGAATTTCACAGAGTAATAATATACTGGGTGTTCCACTTGATCATCCCCAGTTTGCAACAACACTGCACCAGCACCCGAGTCAGACGCGTCCACATGAATTTTAAACGGTCGATCGAACCTTGGACTAGCAAGCACTGGGGCGGAAGCTAAGATCAATTTCAAATTTTTAAATGCCTCTGCACAGTCTGATGACCACTTAAATTTAACGGCTTTCCGCAACAAGTCTGTGAGAGGAGTGGCAACACTGGAAAAGTTCTGACAAAAACGTCGATAGTACGCACACATACCGATAAATCTTTGAACGTCCTTTTTAGACTTTAGTACTGGATACTCCAGAATGGTACAGATTTTATCTTGCGGAGGTAACACTTTTCCTTGGCCCACTTCATAACCGAGGTACGTCACTGTGCCTTGGCCAAAATGACACTTTTTAGCATTTAAGGTAAGATTTGCCCTTTTCAAGATTGCAAACAACTGGTGTAACCTAGCTATGTGGTCAGCCCAATTACTGTCAAAGAGCACGATATCATCTAAATATACCAGACAATTTGGCACCTTAGCGAGCAGAGAGTTCATGAGTCTCTGGAACGTGGCAGGGGCATTACGCAAGTTGAACGGTAACACTTGATACTCAAAAACACCCTCGGGTGTCACGAACGCAGTTAGTTTTTTAACACGTTCAGCGAGTGGGATTTGATAATACCCCCTCGAGAGGTCGAATTTCGAAACGTACTTGGCGTTTCCCAACTCGTCGATGCAGTCCTCGAGGAGGGGCAGCGGATAGGCATCCACAATGGTCACCTTGTTGAGCTGCCGATAGTCGGTGCATAATCGCCAGGAGCCGTCTGGTTTGGGGACCAAAAGGCAGGGCGAGCACCTAGAGCCCTGGCTTGGCTGGATGAGGCCGTGCTGGAGCAAGAAGTCGACCTCCTTCCGTACGATGGCCTTCTTTTCTGGACTCATCTGATAGGGTTGAAGGCGAATGGGAGTTATTATAGTCTGTGGGTTGGTTGGTGTTGTCGTCGTGTATCCTTCTCTACGGACAACCCAACCCACAACTCGGTAGAGTGCTTACACTTCACTAGGAGATCACACTAGGCGGTTCTGGCTCTTGGAGAGGGGCTCCACGTCACATGTTTAGGGGATGTGGCTCCAACACTCAGCCTCGTCATCACGTGCACACACCCACTCGAGCCGCTGTGACTCCCCACTCTCTCCTTAGGTGATATGATCTCCTCAATCCCCTTTTGACTTATTAGTATTACCTTTTACCCTGTCCACAGCAGTGGTTCTTGGTTCTTTCTCTCTCTCTCTCTCTCCTTCTGTACTATTTCATGGGGAAGCCTCACTAGGACAAGGTCAAATACCAGCAAATTCGAATACATTTACTGGACAGAGCACATACACAATACATACACACATATAATAATAATGAATCCTATTCTCTATAATATTACAATCAGGTTGCACTCCAACATCGTCAGAACTCTATCATCTGCTTATCAAGTGGTATCCTATCTCCTGGTTCACCACCTGAAACTATCAACCTCCTCAAGTTGATCAAGTCTACATACACTGTTGCACCATCAGCAAGTGAATACATATATGTATCTATAAATGTGTACAAAGAAAATCAGCATTTGAATGCAATAACATATATCAATATAAATGTTCATTGATACACAACAATGATCAATCGATCACTCTATCAGTCCTAGAACGCATACATCTGTAGGTAATCCAGCCTACGACTGTAACTCTAAACTTCAGCGTAAAACACTCCTTGACATAAGAATGCAAACAGTGACTCACCTCTCACTGTGTCTTGTACGCTAATGACAACCAAACACTATCAACTCCCTACAAGTAATCCACCAGAACTCCCTTCCACCTCTGGAAGTTCACTACCCTAATATCTTTAGGTTCTTCCGGGCTTCACTACCAGGATCCTCTGCAGCTCCTCCAGGCTGCTATCATGAAGTTTCCTTGAGCAACTACGGTGCTTCACCCTTCTGCTAGGTTCCTCCACAGCTCTCTTGGCTGCTACACCATGAAGGTTCCTCGAGCAACTATGGTGCTTCACCACCTCTACAGAAGCATGTGACACTCCTCTTCACTGCTTCTCCTCCCAGCTCGAGGTCCTCTGCTTCACTACCTTGGAGTTTCATCAATTACCTCATCTAGGTTGGCTTCGAAGTTCTCAGCAACTTCTTCCCCAAAGGACAAACCTGCAACCCATCGACACTCCAATAAAATGTTCCCCTTTAACACATAAACAAAAATAACCACACAATATACTTGCCTCAAACCTCTATCTGTCCTCTACATACAGTGAGAGTGGACTCCCCCGTTTTGGGCGGGTCCATACTCCACCTCGCCTGGCGGCGGTCCTCACTCGCTGGGAGGGTCTTCCTCCGTCAGGAGCCGGGCTCCCTCAGTCGTCTGTCAGAGCTCAGAGGGGACGGACGTTGCTCCGTGTTCCTCCCTCTTCACTCTCCTATTTCAGGCTTTCTGCCTTATTAAAACATGTCTAACTTATAAATAAACATCGCTACTGTCGCTGGGCACACGACCAACTACAAGCAATCACTATGAACTGGCGTATATCGTGCTTACCACAGATTATCTGGTCGAGGGCGCTTTCCCTCTGACGGCGTCTGGTCAGGGCGCTCTACACAGCCCACGAAAATGCCTCTGAGCAGCTTATTAAACTCTGCTCGTCGACCAGGACTTGAGACCACAACGTTCCCAGCTCGGTTCCACAGCTGGCACGTCTACACACTTCTCTTCTCTTAGAGATAAATCACTAGGGGTTCCCTTCTGACGGGAGCTCAAACGGAGCGCGGCTTTCCTCTGCGATGTCTGGCACTCAAGTGAGGCCAAAGCCCCTTCAGTAGCGAGCCTCACGCCTCCAGCAAAATGTTCACATCTCCTAGCCAGTCATTTATCTGTTTTCTTCTTCATTGCCCATAATCTTAAACTGTCCATTGAATCCAACATACTACTTTTCATCTGTGTTATCGCCTCTATATTTCTTAGACCTTCTGGTTAGGTCAGGCTTGATAGAATAATTCTCAAAGGGGAGACTCGTTTTTCGGCTACCTGGGATCATAACACTCCCTCCCCCTTGTTTTTGAGAATTATTCTAGTGGCTAGGCTCGAGATAACGCATCAGCCACTACATTGTCTCGCCCTCTTATGTGCGTTATCACCAGGTCATACTCTTGGAGCGATAAAAACCATCAGTTGCTTCAGGTCAGCGTAAGATCCAACTCCAGCAGCCTCAATCCACTTCTGGAATCGTCTTTCCAGATCTCTTGCTGTCTCAGCAAACGTACACGCTCCAACCTTCATCATCTCTCTGAAGCGCTTCCTATAAGCTTCTGGGGTTAACTGAAACGAGCGCAATATGCTGCTCTTTACTGTGGCGTAATCCTGGCACTCTTCCAGTGACAATTGGGTGTATGCCTCCCTGGCTGCACCGGTCAATCTTAACTGGACCAGCTGGGCCCATTCCTCCTGTGGCCACTCCTTGATGCTGGCAACCTTTTCAAAATGCTCGAAGAAGCTCTCTGCCTCTTCGGGCACAAACAAGGGAATGTCCTTCTCCCTAACCCTAACCTCTGGTGGGTGTGATACCTGGGTGGTGCTCTCTGGCAACCCATGTTCAATTCTTTGCTCAGCCAAGGTTCTATTCGCTTCTATCTGCATTTGTTTTGTTCTCTCTTTTTCTTTTTCGACCTGGGCTTTTTCTTTTTCGACCTGGGCTTTTTCTTTTTCGACCTGAGCTTTTTCTTTTTCTATTTCCAGTCTGGTTTTCTCTTTTTCTACTTCCAGTCTGGTTTTCTCTTTTTCCTTCTCGGCTTCATTTTTCATCTGGAGTTCTAATTTCATCTTTTCCAGCTGGAACTGTCTCTCCTTGTCCTCTCGTTGTTGCTGCATCTGAAGCTCTAACTGGAACCTTTCCAAACTCCTATTTCGGCTACTCCTGCTACTGCGGCTACTCTTGCTGCTCCTACTCGATCTCTGGGATCTCACTTCATCCTGCCCATCATCCTCCTTTCCACTTTCCGCTCCTTTCTGGGCTCCTAGTTCTGCCGCTTCACTTTTGGCTCTTAACTGCCTCAGGATCTCATCCTTCATCCCAGCTACTTTAGATGCTTTCAATCTAATGCCACATTTTTCTGCTATTTGTTTCAATTGATCCCTCGTACAACCTTCTAAGTCCTCAGGCTTGCCTGACTCCACAAACGCTTGCACCTTATCCATCTTGTCCTGTGAGTCTTCCCGAGAGAGAGTATACACCTGTGGTCACACAGTTTATTTCAGCAAGGGTGTACAAATCCACTCTTTGACAGGGTGTGGGTGTGTCAGTTCACTCTCCCGGACAGGCCCCCAATTTATTATAGTCTGTGGGTTGGTTGGTGTTGTCGTCGTTGATCCTTCTCTACGGACAACCCAACCCACAACTCGGTAGAGTGCTTACACTTCACTAGGAGATCACACTAGGCGGTTCTGGCTCTTGGAGAGGGGCTCCACGTCACATGTTTAGGGGATGCGGCTCCAACACTCAGCCTCGTTATCACGTGCACACACCCACTCGAGCCGCTGTGACTCCCCACTCTCTCCTTAGGTGATATGATCTCCTCAATCCCCTTTTGACTTATTAGTATTACCTTTTACCCTGTCCACAGCAGTGGTTCTTGGTTCTTTCTCTCTCTCTCTCTCTCTCCTTCTGTACTATTTCATGGGGAAGCCTCACTAGGACAAGGTCAAATACCAGCAAATTCGAATACATTTACTGGACAGAGCACATACACAATACATACACACATATAATAATAATGAATCCTATTCTCTATAATATTACAATCAGGTTGCACTCCAACATCGTCAGAACTCTATCATCTGCTTATGAAGTGGTATCCTATCTCCTGGTTCACCACCTGATACTATCAACCTCCTCAAGTTGATCAAGTCTACATACACTGTTGCACCATCAGCAAGAGAATACATATATGTATCTATAAATGTGTACAAAGAAAATCAGCATTTGAATGCAATAACATATATCAGTATAAATGTTCATTGATACACAACAATGATCAATCGATCACTCTATCAGTCCTAGAACGCATACATCTGTAGGTAATCCAGCCTACGACTGTAACTCTAAACTTCAGCGTAAAACACTCCTTGACATAAGAATGCAAACAGTCACTCACCTCTCACTGCGTCTTGTACGCTAATGACAACCAAACACTATCAACTCCCTACAAGTAATCCACCAGAACTCCCTTCCACCTCTGGAAGTTCACTACCCTAATATCTTTAGGTTCTTCCGGGCTTCACTACCAGGATCCTCTGCAGCTCCTCCAGGCTGCTATCATGAAGTTTCCTTGAGCAACTACGGTGCTTCACCCTTCTGCTAGGTTCCTCCACAGCTCTCTTGGCTGCTACACCATGAAGTTTCCTCGAGCAACTATGGTGCTTCACCACCTCTACAGAAGCATGTGACACTCCTCTTCACTGCTTCTCCTCCCAGCTCGAGGTCCTCTGCTTCACTACCTTGGAGTTTCATCAATTACCTCATCTAGGCTGGCTTCGATGTTCTCAGCAACTTCTTCCCCAAAGGACAAACCTGCAACCCATCGACACTCCAATAAAATGTTCCCCTTTAACACATAAACAAAAATAACCACACAATATACTTGTCTCAAACCTCTATCTGTCCTCTACATACAGTGAGAGTGGACTCCCCCGTTTTGGGCGGGTCCATACTCCACCTCGCCTGGCGGCGGTCCTCACTCGCTGGGAGGGTCTTCCTCCGTCAGGAGCCGGGGCTCCCTCAGTCGTCTGTCAGAGCTCAGAGGGGACGGACGTCGCTCCGTGTTCCTCCCTCTTCACTCTCCTATTTCAGGCTTTCTGCCTTATTAAAACATGTCTAACTTATAAATAAACATCGCTACTGTCGCTGGGCACACGACCAACTACAAGCAATCACTATGAACTGGCGTATATCGTGCTTACCACAGATTATCTGGTCAAGGGCGCTTTCCCTCTGACGGCGTCTGGTCAGGGCGCTCCACACAGCCCACGAAAATGCCTCTGAGCAGCTTATTAAACTCTGCTCGTCGACCAGGACTTCAGACCACAACGTTCCCAGCTCGGTTCCACAGCTGGCACGTCTACACACTTCTCTTCTCTTAGAGATAAATCACTAGGGGTTCCCTTCTGACGGGAGCTCAAACAGAGCGCGGCTTTCCCCTGCGATGTCTGGCACTCAAGTGAGGTCAAAGCCCCTCCAGTAGCGAGCCTCACGCCTCCAGCAAAATGTTCACATCTCCTAGCCAGTCATTTATCTGTTTTCTTCTTCATTGCCCATAATCTTAAACTGTCCATTGAATCCAACATACTACTTTTCATCTGTGTTATCGCCTCTATATTTCTTAGACCTTCTGGTTAGGTCAGGCTTGATAGAATAATTCTCAAAGGGGAGACTCGTTTTTCGGCTACCTGGGATCGTGGGAAAGTGTTCTAAAGTTGTATACTTGACTCTCGTGTTTAGGAGAGTTGTGCCTTAAGCATAGACACTGTGTCTTCCCATATTAACAGGGACTTGATGAAATTAACGTCTAAATGACCCCTCACTTGCTCTAGTGCTCTTGGGAGGTGGTGATCTTTGTGGTATTTAAATACTCCGAAATTACCATCTCTTTTAAGGGTCTGAGCAGGTGGTGGAGAGGGTTAAGGCGTACCTGTTATGCCAGTTGCTGGAAGGCTTCTGTGCTGGCTAGGGTTCGAGTCTCCTGGTGGGAAAGTGTTCTAAAGTTGTATACTTGACTCTCGTGTTTAGGAGAGTTGTGCCTTAGGCATATATATATATATATATATATATATATATATATATATATATATATATATATATATATATATATATATATATATATATAAACGCAACTAGTATGTACAAGACGCCTTAATCCACTTGACCATCACGACCGGACATAAAGAGGTGATAGCCGAAGCTATTTGAACCACCCCACCGCCGGCACTCGGATAGTAATCTTGGGCATAGCATCTTGGGTCGTGATGGTCAAGTGGATTAAGGCGTCTTGTACATACCAGTTGCGTTGCTCCTGGGAGTATGGGTTCGAGTATATATATATATATATTTATTAAATATACACGATAAAATATCGCCAGGATCTGATTCGTGATCAGATATACAAGGCAGAGAATGAAATCAAAGACAACAAAACGCAACTACTTCATGCTACGAACGAGTGGAGAAATAGCAACAGCGACGAAAGTATCCGTACCCGCATTGAACAACACCTCGACATCCTCACAGACCGACATCACCTCAGCACTGAAACAAGGATTATCAAGAAACTAACAACATTATATGGAGGACCTATGGCAATTCCACGACCAAGAGATGGCTTCCTGAACCTTGCAGGAATTAACCTCACTGAGGACCAAGTCACTCTCCTAAATCTGGGCATAAACTGTCATGTTATGTCCAGACCGAGTGAGATGGCCCGGAAAGTAGAGTTGGAAATTCTGTTGGACGACATATTCGACCTCGAGACACAAAAGAAGGTCACTACCAAAGATACCTTACAAGCAGAACTTATTGCAGAAGGAGGAAAGAATCGAGGCAATTACAGAAGCACCATACTGTCCCCCGAGCTCAAAGCAGCAGCTAAAAGCCTTCGTGAGAACAAGGAGATAGTTGTCAGGAGAGGTGACAAGTCGCCAATATATGTCATTCTTAAAAAAGACGAATATCTGGCGAAAATGAACATCATACTCTCTGACCAAACTAAGTTCTAAAGGGTAACGAAGGACACTACAGCCGAATTAAAAGCAAAGGTCAACAAACTGATCGAAACTGTGAACGCCAAGAAATCCGGACTCCACCTGCCAAAGATCATTGGGGAATATAAACCTGGATATGAGTATGGAAATGTCAAGACACACAAGCCTGGAAACCCACTTCGGCCAATCATTAGCCAGATACCCACACCCACGTACAGACTGGCGAAGCGACTCAATGGCTGACTCCTTATGTTCCTTGCGCCTTCAGCCTGAAGTCTCCAAAGGAATTTGTTGACTTACTGCGGGGCACACGGGCCACAGGGATAAGAGCCTCGTTGGACGTAGAATCGCTGTTTACCAATGTACCTGTGGACGAGACAATCGGGATGATAGCCGACAGAGTGTATCGTGATCCAGCCTGTACTCCTCTTGACATACCAGAAAATATTTTGAGGAAACTAATCCAAGCTTGTACTAAAGAGGCACCCTTCTTGAGCCCGGATGGGCACATGTATAAGCAAGTAGATGGGGTCGCCATGGGTTCTCCCCTAGGTGTCCTGTTTGCAAACTTCTACATGGGTACCATCGAGCAAAAAGTCTTAGTCGACATGAACTTGAAACCGGCCATATACTGCAGGTATGTTGACGACATTTTTACACAGGTACCTGATGTCAGACATCTGCAGGAGCTGAAGGAGGCATTTGAGCAGAGTTCCGTGCTGCGTTTCACTTACGAGATGGAAAAGGATGGGAAGCTGCCCTTTCTAGATGTAACAGTCATGGAAAAGAGCGGAGGTTTCCACACTGCAGTCTACACTAAGGAAACGAACATAGGAATGTGCCTAAATGCCAACAGCGACTGCCCAGACAGGTACAAGAGGAGTGTTGTTAACGCATATGTCGACCGTGCTCTCAGCCACAGCTCAGAATGGAAGCAAGTCGACGAAGAACTCTGTAGGGTAAGGCAGGTCCTAGTCAACAACGGCTTCTCCAATGGTTTCGTCGAAGACATCATAAGAAGGAAAGTGAAACGCCATGCAACCTCTGAAGAGACAACTAACACAACACCTATACCCCCTATTAGACTATTTTACAGGAACTTCTTTTCCACAGCTCATAAAACGGAGGGAAGGGTCCTGAAAGATATTGTTAATAGAAACGTTATCCCTACAGACAAAAATCAGAGGATACAACTGACGATTTACTATAAAACCAGAAAAACGGCCAGCCTACTCATGAGAAACTCTCCAGACACAAAACAGAACGCTTTAAAAGAGACTAACGTCGTCTATGCCTTCAAAGGCCCTCTTGGGGACTGTAAGCTCCAAAAAACCCAGTATATAGGCAAGACAACAACATCTCTTTCTAGGCGTTTAACGATGCATAAGCAACAGGGCTCCATTAAGGAACATATAATCTCTTCCCACAACCAAACCATCGCCAGAGAAATCCTAGTAAACAACACAGAAATCATCGATAGATACAGCGATACCAGGCGGCTTGACGTTTGCGAGGCACTACACATCAAGAAGTCAACACCAGCAATCAACAGCCAATTAATGCACAACTATATTCTACCCACCTCAAGACTCCGCTCCAATATAGAAGCATCAAGAAATATGGACCAATAGGCTTTCTACAAACACTTCTATTCAATACCCATACTTTCGTGTTCTGTCTTGTGTTGATGAAATTAATACCCTATTAATGCCACCTCTTGTTCTGTCTTGTGTTGATGAAATTAATACCCTATTAATGCCACCTCACCCCATCCACCTCACTCAAATGCAGATATAAAATCGGAGATGCGTAAGTTCTATTCAGTTGTGTATTTGTAAACTAAAGTTTTTGAAAATGTAATAAGTTTTACGAAACGCGCTCGTGTTGCGTCAGACTAGAAATAAAATTGAATTTTGGAGAATTGATTTTTGATTTACCTCCAACAGTGAAAAGAAATGTACGAAAGATTGAGAAAATTCGTGTTAGAATTATTAATCTTACCTTTTCGGTCATATTTAATAATATATATATATATATATATATATATATATATATATATATATATATATATATATATATATATATATATATATATATATACATATACATATTATACATATATATGCCCACTGTTGAAATGTGGGCATATATATGAAAGCTGTTTAAATCATACCATAAGTAAGAACTCTGTTTAGTGTTTGCAGGTAATAGTTGTGTGTGTGTAAACTAAAAGTCTTTAAAAATGTAATAATTTATTACGAAACGCGTTCAAGTGTCGCATCAGACCATATATATATATATATATATATATATATATATATATATATATATGTCGTACCTAATAGCCAGAACGCACTTCTCAGCCTACTATTCAAGGCCCGATTTGCCTAATAAGCCAAGTTTTCATGAATTAATGTTTTTTCGTCTACCTAACCTACCTAACCTAACCTAACCTAGCTTTTTTTGGCTACCTAACCTAACCTTACCTATAAATATAGGTTAGGTTAGGTTAGGTAGGGTTGGTTAGGTTCGGTCATATATCTACGTTAATTTTAACTCCAATAAAAAAATTTGACCTCATACATAGAGAAAAGGGTAGCTTTATCATTTCATAAAAAAAAAATTATAGTAAATATATTAATTCAGGAAAACTTGGCTTATTAGGCAATTCGGGCCTTGAATAGTAGGCTGAGAAGTGAGTTCTGGCTACTAGGTACGACATATATATATATATATATACATATATATATATATATATATATATATATATATATATATATATATATATATATATATGTATGTATATATATATATATATATATATATATATATATATATATATATATATATATATATATATATATATATATATATATATATGTTGTACCTAGTAGCCAGAACGCACTTCTCAGCCTACTATGCAAGGCCCGATTTGCCTAATAATCCAAGTTTTCATGAATTAGTTGTTTTTCGACTACCTAACCTACCTAACCTAACCTAACCTAACTTTTTCGGCTACCTAACCTAACCTAACCTATAGAGATAGGTTAGGTTAGGTTAGGTAGGGTTGGTTAGGTTCGGTCGTATATCTACGTTAATTTTAACTCCAATAAAAAAAAATTGACCTCATACTTAATAAAATGGGTAGCTTTATCATTTCGTAAGAAAAAAATTATAGAAAATATATTAATTCAGGAAAACTTGGCTTATTAGGCAAATCGGGCTTTGCATAGTAGGCTGAGAAGTGCGTTCTGGCTACTAGGTACGACATATATATATATATATATATATATATATATATATATATATATATATATATATATATATATATACATATATATATATATATATATATATATATATATATATATATATATATATATATATATATATATACATATATATATATATATATATATATATATATATATATATATATATATATATATATATATATATATATATATATATATATATATACACTTGAACGCGTTTCGTAATAAATTATTACATTTTTAAAGACTTTTAGTTTACACACACACAACTATTACCTGCAAACACTAAACAGAGTTCTTACTTATGGTATAATTTAAACAGCTTTCATTTTTCATTTTATACCTACATTTTGGGTGAGGTGATATGTTACAACAGTTTTTGAACGAGGTGAACAAAACTTTCAACACAGGATAGAACACGAAACAATGGGTATTGAAGGTAAGAATGGAAGTAATTGCAGAGGGCCTATTTGGCCCATATTTCTTGATGCTTCTATATTGGAGCGGAGTCTTGAAGTGGGTAGAATATAGTTGTGCTTTAATTGGCTGTTGATTGCTGGTGATGACTTCTTGATGTGTAGTGCCTCGCAGATGTTAAGCCGCCTGATATCCAACCCGTTCTCACACAAGACAGCACATATATGACTTAATGCTTAAAGTCAATATGTTGAATATGAATTAGTAAATATGTGATATATTCCCAGTTACTTTTTTTACCAAGGCCCAAACTCTTCCTCACGTACCAATTTACGTGTCACAGTACCCGTCCGTCAACATAGATAGCAGAATATTCGTGATTGATTCAATTATAAGGAAAATTGTAGTTTTCAGGTCCCACATGGGTTGTGTTATTTACCTACTGTTGTCCATGCTCTTATAATATTACAGATCAGCTATATCCTATTGAAGGCTCGTAGTTTTGTTTTGAGAAATATTAGTTGTTCTTAGTAAATTATAATAAGCACTATAAATTATTACATAGAATAACAGTGCTTCACCAATCAATATTATATACCATAGTTTGGCTTTAAAAATCTTTAAAGAATGTTTTGTAGGAACGCTAACAGAAAACGATGTTACATTTGAATGTCTATGGGGTAAACTACTGCAAACAGGACGGTATTGTGTCTACTATACCAACTATAGCTAGGATGGGTATATTGTCACCTACCGCCTGTTAGGTGGGAAAGGGGTCCAATACCACCCACAGGATGGGTATGAGGGTCACATCCACCCACAGGATGAGTATGGGGATCACATCCACCCACAGGAAGGGTATGGGGTCCAATATACCACCCACAGGATGAGTATGGCGTCCACTACAACCCACAGGATGGGTATGGGGCTCCAACCACCCATAGAATGGGTATGGGGCTCCAACCACTAATAAAATGGGTATAGGGTCCAATAACACCCACTGGATGTGTATTGCGTCCATTGCCGCGCGTCGAGCTCGAAAACCGCAGCATTCATCTCAGAACCATGCCTATTTCACACAGATTCCTTAATAAACGTAAGAGTTTTATATGTCACAAGAAAGATAGAAATATAAGCTTCATTCTAAATACCTTACCATGGGCATATTTAAATTTAAAGCGAAGATACGTGTACTTTTATAATAGCCGAGCTTTAACCCCGGACAGATTGATCGACCGAGCAACTCTCTCTCAGAACAATGTTTATTTCACGTGAATTCGTTAATAAACATATATGTTTTATATGTCTCAAGAAAGGCAGACATATAAGCTTCACTTTAAACACTTTACCATAGACATATTTAAAGTTCTAATGAAGATACATGTATTTTAAAAATTACGGAGCTCCCACCCCGTACAGACTGAACGACAGAGCAACTCTCTCTCAGATCAATGTTTATTTCACGTAAATTCGTTAATAAACACAAATGTTTTATATGTCTTAAGCAAGATAGAAATAAGAGCTTCATTTTCAATACATTACAATAGATATATTTATAGCTCAAGTGAAGATACATTTGTTTTTATAGTAGCGCTCAGTAGCTTGTCGGGCATGGAGTGCAGACGCCTACGCACTTGCCGATATATTGTATAATTAACAAAGATACGCTAATAAAGCCTAAAATCTTATATGCCTCCAGAAAGACCGAGATATGAACATTATTATGATTTCACCAAATGAAATATATCATGTTCGAGAACAAAGATATATCAATTTTAAATTAAGTTTCGACTCTTGCTCGGGCGAGAGAGAGGGAGCGACTCTCGCCCCATCTATTGGAGATTCTGTCCACTAAAGACCCAAAGCTACTCAAACCCTCCTAGCATTATTTAAGTAATGAAGTAATATGGTATATTTACTATAATGTGGGTGCTGAATGCAGAACATGAGAAAACATATATTTACTCCAAACTAATATAATTTCATTATAAAATAAGTAGCATCAAAGGAAGTCGACGGTCCAAGCGTCAATGTTGTGGAACGACTTATCCAAGATATATCGTTGTTTGGAAAGTGTTTGTTGGCATATCCAGTTGTCGCACTTCTCTGCACAAATTATCACAAATTTAAATTATAATGTTAACAAGTAGAATACGTATTTTTAATAAAATCTAACATAGCTAGCCAGAAAACATTTAACATTTATTAAAAAAATATATGTTTGGAAGTTAAATCAACTTCATAAGACAATAGTGTTGTTATATATACTCGTTATTCGTTGACATGCGTTCGCTACATAAACTACCATGTACTGTACTTATGTGAAATCTCCCATGTCTCTTCGCTCATCTTACCGAACCCTACAGGCTCTGTGATATATTGCTTAATTAATTGAGATTCACAAATAAAGCTTATAATTGTATATGTTATCAAAAAGGCAGAGCTTATTTTAGTTCATTTATTATGCACCCCATACCCATCCAATGGGCGATAGTGGAGTGTTACAGAGGCACATAATGGGCTCAGGGACTGAGCCCCACAATTCATATAGCCAAGGAAGTTATAATCTTGATAAGCTAGTTACAAAAGTCAATGCACATTGTCACATCAACAATGGGCTAGAGACCGACCACAAGTACAGTTTATAATTTAAGCAACTGACATATATGGAGGGCTAGTGTCACAATTGATTTGTTTATCCTACACATAACCCCCTCTCCCCCATCCAATGGGCAGCGGTGGTATAGGTTACAATCAAGTCGTTTTTTGCGTTTTATTCAGAGATTAGATCTTATTGGGTGAGGAAAGATATTCATATTTTAAAGAAGGCTTCTTGGCTGATGCTCTCCATTGATGGAAAATCTACAACCTTTTGAAAATCAATGTTAGTTTGATCTAATATTGTAATTAACGCAGTTACCTGATGTTATTCCTCACCTATATCTTTTTCTGGTTAATCCCTATTTACATTATGCAGTTCAGGCTTCGTCGCCAGACTATAGTTTTTAGTTTAGTTAATTTATCACATAATGGGTTCAGGGACTGAACACACAATTTATTTATCTAAGCAAGTTACATTCTTGAGGAGCTAGCCACAAAATTCATAACACATCGTCACATCAACAACATGGGTTCGAGATCGACCACAAGTACAGTTTCTAAATTAAGCAAATGTCATAAGTGGAGAGCTAGTGTCACAATTGATATGTTTGTCCTGCACATTTCCACAGTGGTTTGCTTGGGTTCTTTTAATTATCTTAGATATTATTGAAGAGAACCTCCTAGGTACTATACTGTATATATGCTGGTAAGAAGTATAATTATACTGAGAAATCGTGTAAATTATGTTGTACGAGTGCTTCCAGTTAAGTAACATAGTTCATTTGTGTGCGCGTGCTTGAAGAGGAAATGTTATCCCCCCCCCCCCCATTGTAAATATTTGTGGGTTTCAGACCATACGGCCACGGCTTACCCTCGCCGCGGTCGAGGGTAAGAACACCGGATGTATACCCAGTATTACAAGTAAACATTAGCAATAACAATTATGGAAAGTTCCTTCACCTATACATAGACAAGAGACTGAACTTCAGCACCCACATACAACACATAAGTGGATGTTATGAGAGAGAGAGAGAGAGAGAGAGAGAGAGAGAGAGAGAGAGAGAGAGAGAGAGAGAGAGAGAGAGAGAGAGAGAGAGAGAGAGAGAGAGAGAGAGAGAGAGAGAGAGAGAGAGAGAGAGAGAGAGAGAGAGAGAGAGAGAGACAGAGAGAGACAGAGAGAGAGAGAGAGAGAGAGAGAGAGAGAGAGAGAGAGAGAGAGAGAGAGAGAGAGAGAGAGAGAGAGAGAGAGAGAGAGAGAGAGAGAGAGAGACAGAGAGAGACAGAGAGAGAGAGAGAGAGAGAGAGAGAGAGAGAGAGAGAGAGAGAGAGAGAGAGAGAGAGAGAGAGAGAGAGAGAGAGAGAGAGAGAGAGAGAGAGAGACAGAGAGAGAGAGAGGGAGAGGGAGAGAGAGAGAGAGAGAGAGAGAGAGAGAGAGAGAGAGAGAGAGAGAGAGAGAGGGAGAGGGAGAGGGAGAGAGAGAGAGAGAGAGAGAGAGAGAGAGAGAGAGAGAGAGAGAGACAGAGACAGAGAGAGAGAGAGAGAGAGAGAGAGAGAGAGAGAGAGAGAGAGAGAGAGAGAGAGAGTAAAATTATCCACTGAGGTCTGATTAAGTCCTTTTGGGGACCTTAATCATTAGGACGTCCAATGATTAACGGAAAGTGAAGCGTATTCAGATGGTATATTGACAACATTCAGCATATCTCATAATGACCTAGTAGTACTTGGTGCACAAATACCTTTTCCAAAGGAATCGCAAAACATAATTAAACACAACTGTACCGTACAGTGTTATATATTTATTTCAGTTTGAACAATTTTTAACATTAACATTCCAACATTCATTTTAGCAAGTTCTCTCAGAATGACGTGTGGGTTAGCAATGTCAAAGGCTGACTTAAGATCTAGGAAAGTGGTATATGACCTATCAGTATGCAGGGTGAGGAATGTGGTAATACAGTGATGTACACTCTTTCCATGCATAAAGCCATATATCTGGGGAGACAACATATTATTAATTTTGTAAAGGAGACGGTTGAGAACATCCTCTCAAGACACTTATAGAGACAACTAGTGAGGGAGACTGGGCATAAAGCACTCGGCTGGTGAGGTTTAGGAATGGGAATAATAACACTGTTGGTCCATGACTTAGGAAGCTCCCCAGTTACATAGCTCAATTATACAATTGAAGAAAGGTATTCCTTGGAACTAGCAGAAGCATATGCAGTATGCCGTCAGTAACTCCATCCTCCCCGGGTGATGTAGCTTTGCCTTTATGTAGAGCAGAATCTAGTTTGTATTCAGTAAAAAGCATGTCACAGTCATCCTCTTGATGAAGCATGAAGTCAAGGAGCCTTGCTCTATCAGTATATCTATCATTTAATTCATTCTGTGAGGGTAGAGGAAGACTGTCAAAGCTGGAAGTCGTGGCCCAAGCATCAACAAGATCATTTGCTCTGTGCAGAGGATAAGGGTACGAGATCTCTGCAGCATTTTTCCCTTTGATCTTGTTGATATTCTTCCATGCCCGACTTAGTGGCGTGTGAGAATTGAGACCACGGACAAAAGTTTCCCAGTCTGTCTGCCTCAGCTCCACCATACGTTCCCTGGCCTTAGCCAGAGCCGCTTGAAAGAGCCGAAGCATTTCAGCAGTGCGGGTCCTTCTACAAGCTAGTCCAATTATTCTGGCAGTGCGTTTTAGTGCATGCAATTTAGAATCATTATAATAAGCATAAGTGCTATGACCAGTGTAATTTGGGTTACGTGGCCTGGACGATGAATCAAGTGATTCTATAAACTGCTCGATAGTACCTGTGAGCTCATTGTTAAAATCTTCAACTGATGAAGGCTCAGATGAACTGCACCAATCTGACACATGGGCAACAAAATTGTCTCGTTGATCGATGGGCACAGCCAGCCTCTTCCGCATGAACACTCCACCAGGGAGGATAGAGCTGCCAATGCTTACAGTGGCTAATATGGCCAGATGATCAGACGCCATATCTGGCACTATTGACGAGGCACAGACGGTGTGGGAGACGTTGACACCGAGACATAGATCAAGAATACCTCCGTAGATATGCGTTGGTTCAAGGTCACCCACAATCTGTGCATCATCGTGACTACCTAATAGTGACACTAGTTGCCGTTACGATTACTGAACTGCGAATTACCAATATTCCTATGGCTAGCGTTATAATCACCTCTAATGATGGTATAGGCTCAGTCTGAATACAGATAGGAAGGTCAGCATAATTAAAGTTACAAGGAGTCGATTATTTAGTACATAGTTGTTTTTCTCTTAAACTGGATGATAGAGGGGGAGTCTTTAACGTGATTGGGAATACATACATACATACATACATACATACATACATACATACATACATACATACATACATACATACATACATACATACATACATACATACATACATACATACATACATACATACATACACACATGCATACACACATGCATACATACATACATACATACATACATACATACATACATACATACATACATACATACATACATACATACATACATACATACATACATACATACATACATACACACATGCATACATACATACATACATACATACATACATACATACATACATACATACATACATACATACATACATACATACATACATACATACACACATGCATACATACATACACACATACATACATACATACATACATACATACATACATACACACATGCATACATACATACATACATACATACATACATACATACATACATACATACATGCATACATACATACATACATACATACATACATACATACATACATACATACATACATACATACATACACACATACATACATGCATACATACATACATACACGTCCAGTCAGCATATAGCTATTTCGGGACAAAATCCAATACAGTTTATATTGGTGAGACGCCACTGTGATGAGGAGTTTAAATATCACAGGAACTGTAGGTTAATGTGTGACATAGGTGAGGTTAGATGAGGCATCTACAAGCATCAGCTGGAGGCTGATGGAGTGTTGTGGAGGCTGGTGGTACTATGTCCAGATGTTGGAGGGTGGATTTGACTCTCCCACCCTCCCTCCCCCCCCCCCACATTGACCGCAGTACGTCTAAGGTTACTTTCCACTCTCGCTTACCAAGGGTACAACCCCCGCCCCCCCCCCCCCCCCCCAACACACACACATGCATCAGATTCTTAACTTACAATATTTATTATTTACCAATTTATGTTACTACACTGACTCTCAATTTCACAATATTGTATAAACTTTGATGAATCGCTCGTCTTTGGGTCATCCAATAATGTTAGCAGACTATAGATGTTACCACTGCTAGGTTTAGGCTCAGCTACAAGTACCTCTGGAAGTTTGTAACATCTGATGATCTAGATTTGACTAAATGTAAACTCTGTCAGCAGAACTATTCGCATACTTTGAGTCATTATATAATGGAATGTGAAAAATCGCGGAATTTAAAGATAACAACATCAATAGTGTCCATGAAATGTGTAAGTACTTCATTCATAATGATGTGCTGCCCGAAATCTTAGCGAAGTATCCAAAATTTGCTTACTGTAGGTAATGCATACACATGACTGTAAAGCTGCCGCCCAGTTGGGTGGGTGTGGAGCACATGACTGTAAAGCTGCCGCCCAGTTGGGTGGGTGTGGAGCAAGACTAGTAACTGTGCGACTCCTCATAAATGTAAAGTGCCTTGTATAGTGACTGTTGTGAGCCTCTTGTTGATCACTTGTGACACAAAAGATTACTGATGTGTGTTTTTGTGGTGGTGATTAAATATGTATGTGTATGTATATATGTATACGTATGAATATGTACATGTATGCATAAGTATGTGTACATTAATAATTTTGTAACTAGCGTCAAAAGATTGTTATTTGCTTAGCTAAACGAACTAGAGGGTTCAGTTCCTGAACCGATTATGTGCCTCTGTAATCCTTTACACTACCGCCCACGGGATGTGTATTATGGGGTGCATAATAAAGAAAGAAAATTAATGGACCGAACCCCACAAATCATTTAGCTAAGCAAGTTACAATCTTGATGAGCTAGTTACAAAATTCACTATAAGTCGTCACATCATAAATGGGTTCGAGATGGACCACAAGTAGTGCATTACATAATTTATCAGTATTGTGCAGCCTGTGATCCCCGCCTGGCTGGATACTGATACCTAGGTAATTTTTATGTGTCCGGACACCGGCGATAAGGTGATATTATTTATTTAACTTAAGATATATATATTTTTAAATGTTGTCACATTAACGGCTACATCTTCCTTTCTTCTGACATATAGATTTTTAAGATTAATTAAAATATATGGAAACTAATTATACAATTTATTGGCTGGTGTGCAGGGCTTCACACTCTCAGAGCTAGCCATCAAGTAACTATCAAAACGCATATATCTTCGTTTTCACTTCAGTTATATTTATGACAAAGGATTTTAGATGTAGCCTATATTTCTACCTTTCAGATGACATAAATACTTTCGTTAATTACAATATCTAGATCAAACTAACATTGATTTTCAAAAGGTTGTATATTTTCCATCAATGGAGAGCATCAGCCAAGAAGCCTTCTTTAAAATATGAATATCTTTCCTCACCCAATAAGATCTAATCTCTGAATAAAACGCAAAAAACGACTTGATTGTAACCTATCCACCGCTGCCCATTGGATGGGGGAGAGAGGGTTATGTGTAGGATAAACAAATCAATTGTGACACTAGCCCTCCATATATGTCAGTTGCTTAAATTATAAACTGTACTTGTGGTCGGTCTCTAGCCCATTGTTGATGTGACAATGTGCATTGACTTTTGTAACTAGCTTATCAAGATTATAACTTCCTTGGCTATATGAATTGTGGGGCTCAGTCCCTGAGCCCATTATGTGCCTCTGTAACACTCCACTATCGCCCATAGGATGGGTATGGGGTGCATAATAAATGAACTAAAATAAGCTCTGCCTTTTTGATAACATATACAATTATAAGCTTTATTTGTGAATCTCAATTAATTAAGCAATATATCACAGAGCCTGTAGGGTTCGGTAAGATGAGCGAAGAGACATGGGAGATTTCACATAAGTACAGTACATGGTAGTTTAAGTAGCGAACGCATGTCAACGAATAACGAGTATATATAACAACACTATTGTCCTATGAAGTCGATTTAACTTCCAAACATATATTTTTTTAATAAATGTTAAATGTTTTCTGGCTAGCTATGTTAGATTTTATTAAAAATACGTATTCTACTTGTTAACATTATAATTTAAATTTGTGATAATTTGTGCAGAGAAGTGCGACAACTGGATATGCCAACAAACACTTTCCAAACAACGATATATCTTGGATAAGTCGTTCCACAACATTGACGCTTGGACCGTCGACTTCCTTTGATGCTACTTATTTACTTATTTTATAATGAAATTATATTAGTTTGGAGTAAATATATGTTTTATCATGTTCTGCATTCAGCACCCACATTATAGTAAATATACCATATTACTTCATTACTTAAATAATGCTAGGAGGGTTTGAGTAGCTTTGGGTCTTTAGTGGACAGAATCTCCAATAGATGGGGCGAGAGTCGCTCCCTCTCTCTCGCCCGAGCAAGAGTCGAAACTTAATTTAAAATTGATATATCTTTGTTCTCGAACATGATATATTTCATTTGGTGAAATCATAATAATGTTCATATCTCGGTCTTTCTGGAGGCATATAAGATTTTAGGCTTTATTAGCGTATCTTTGATAATTATACAATATATCGGCAAGTGCGTAGGCGTCTGCACTCCATGCCCGACAAGCTACTGAGCGCTACTATAAAAACAAATGTATCTTCACTTGAGCTATAAATATATCTATTGTAATGTATTGAAAATGAAGCTCTTATTTCTATCTTGCTTAAGACATATAAAACATTTGTGTTTATTAACGAATTTACGTGAAATAAACATTGATCTGAGAGAGAGTTGCTCTGTCGTTCAGTCTGTACGGGGTGGGAGCTCCGTAATTTTTAAAATACATGTATCTTCATTAGAACTTTAAATATGTCTATGGTAAAGTGTTTAAAGTGAAGCTTATATGTCTGCCTTTCTTGAGACATATAAAACATATATGTTTATTAACGAATTCACGTGAAATAAACATTGTTCTGAGAGAGAGTTGCTCGGTCGATCAATCTGTCCGGGGTTAAAGCTCGGCTATTATAAAAGTACACGTATCTTCGCTTTAAATTTAAATATGCCCATGGTAAGGTATTTAGAATGAAGCTTATATTTCTATCTTTCTTGTGACATATAAAACTCTTACGTTTATTAAGGAATCTGTGTGAAATAGGCATGGTTCTGAGATGAATGCTGCGGTTTTCGAGCTCGACGCGCGGCAATGGACGCAATACACATCCAGTGGGTGTTATTGGACCCTATACCCATTTTATTTGTGGTTGGAGCCCCAAACCCATTCTATGGGTGGTTGGAGCCCCATACCCATCCTGTGGGTTGTAGTGGACGCCATACTCATCCTGTGGGTGGTATATTGGACCCCATACCCTTCCTGTGGGTGGATGTGATCCCCATACTCATCCTGTGGGTGGATGTGACCCTCATACCCATCCTGTGGGTGGTATTGGACCCCTTTCCCACCTAACAGGTGGTAGGTGACAATATACCCATCCTAGCTATAGTTGGTATAGTAGACACAATACTGTCCTGTTTGCAGTAGTTTACCCCATAGACATTCAAATGTAACATCGTTTTCTGTTAGCGTTCCTACAAAACATTCTTTAAAGATTTTTAAAGCCAAACTATGGTATATAATATTGATTGGTGAAGCACTGTTATTCTATGTAATAATTTATAGTGCTTATTATAATTTACTAAGAACAACTAATATTTCTCAAAACAAAACTACGAGCCTTCAATAGGATATAGCTGATCTGTAATATTATAAGAGCATGGACAACAGTAGGTAAATTTCACAACCCATGTGGGACCTGAAAACTACAATTTTCCTTATAATTGAACCAATCACGAATATTCTGCTATCTATGTTGACGGACGGGTACTGTGACACGTAAATTGGTACGTGAGGAAGAGTTTGGGCCTTGGTAAAAAAAGTAACTGGGAATATATCACATATTTACTAATTCATATTCAACATATTGACTTTAAGCATTAAGTCATATATGTGCTGTCTTGTGTGAGAACGGGTTGCAACATCGCTGTATCTATCGATGATTTCCGCGTTGTTTGCTAAGATTTCTCTGGTGATGGTTTGGTTGTGGGAAGAGATTATATGTTCCTTAATGGAGCCCTGTTGCTTATGCATCGTTAAACGCCTAGAAAGAGATGTTGTTGTCTTGCCTATATACTGGGTTTTTTGGAGCTTACAGTCCCCAAGAGGGCCTTTGAAGGCATAGACGACGTTAGTCTCTTTTAAAGCGTTCTGTTTTGTGTCTGGAGAGTTTCTCATGAGTAGGCTGGCCGTTTTTCTGGTTTTATAGTAAATCGTCAGTTGTATCCTCTGATTTTTGTCTGTAGGGATAACGTTTCTATTAACAATATCTTTCAGGACCCTTTCCTCCGTTTTATGAGCTGTGGAAAAAAAGTTCCTGTAAAATAGTCTAATAGGGGGTATAGGTGTTGTGTTAGTTGTCTCTTCAGAAGTTGCATGGCGTTTCACTTTCCTTCTTATGATGTCTTCAGACCCAAAAAAAGCACTAACGATGCACTTATTAGTATGCTTAACTCGATTCATACAGCTCTTGATAAAAAGGAGTTCCCTGTTGGGTTATTTGTGGACCTGCGTAAAGCTTTTGATACTGTCAACCACCAAAACCTTCTTCTTAAATTACATCATTATGGAGTCAGAGGACACTCCCTACAATACCTCAAATCCTACCTTACTGACAGGCTCCAATATGTTTCTGTGAATAATACAATTTCTCCCACCCTACCCATCAACATTGGTGTTCCTCAGGGCAGCATACTTGGCCCTCTCCTCTTTCTCATCTACATTAATGACCTTCCAAATGCCTCCCAACACCTCAAACTAATTCTATTTGCTGACGACACAACCTTCATTTACTCCAGTCCTGACCCCCTTGCTCTAAATGCCACAGTAAATACTGAGCTAAATAAAGTCCATCTTTGGCTAACTGCCAACAAACTCACCCTTAACATTGACAGAACTTTCTATATTCTGTTTGGCAATAAATCCTCTAATCAAATAAATCTCAAAATAAACAATACCCAAATTTGTAAAACATTAGATGGCAAATTCCTTGGCATTCTCATTGACCACAAGCTGAATTTCCAGGGACACATTCTAAACATATCAAAAAAAGTTTCAAAAACTGTTGGCATTCTTTCTAAGATCAGATATTATGTACCACGCCCTGCCCTGGTGACTCTCTATTACTCCCTTATCTATCCATATCTCAACTATGGTATTTGTGCTTGGGGCTCTACTACCCAAAATCACTTACGTCCTCTAATTACTCAACACAAAGCTGCTATTAGGACAATATCCAATTCTGGCCCCAGACATCACTCGGTACCCCTACTCAAATCTCTGAATATGTTAGACATTAAGTCACTGCACATTCTCTCATGTGTATTATACATATATAAAACGCTAAACTATAATGCCAATCCTGATCTCAAAAGCTTCATAGAAGGTTGTAACAGAACCCATGAGCACCACACCAGAAATAAATACAGTTTTGATATTCCTAGAGTACGACTAAATCAAACCAGAAATGCTCTACAAATCAAGGGGCCCAGAATGTGGAATGACCTTCTCAACCATGTTAAAGACTGTACCTCTCTCAACCAGTTTAAGTTAAAAACGAAGCTATACCTAATAAATTCCATGTAACCCACCTTACCCCCCTGTTGTCAACCCATGTATATTTTTTGTTTTTTTGTTTTTCAAATCAACGCTGTTTGAATGTAATTTTCTGTAATAATTTGTAATTGTATTTGTGCTGCTTTTTCAACAATGTTCCCCCCTCTTTTACCTCTATTTTTTATATGTACTCATCACATCTTTTCTTTTTACCCATTAGTTTTAAGCTGTAGTCATTAATGTTTTTCCTGCCCGAAACACTTTGCGTAATAGTGGCTTTAGGCATTGTATGTACTAGCTCTATCTATAAAGCCAACAAACTTTGTAAATCTCTTTATGTATGTACCTTACCTAAATAAAGATTATTATTATTATTATTATTATTATTATAGTGGCTTTACATTGTATGTACTAGCTCTACCTATAAGTCAACCAATCTTTGTAAAAAATTATTGTATGTATGTACCTTACCTAAATAAACATTTTATTTTATTTTATTTTTATTTTATTTATCTTCAGCGAAACCATTGGAGAAACCGTTGTTGACCTAACCTCATTGTTGGCTTTGATGATTTTATACTGTAGGCTTTCTATGCTTCTATTTTCTTACTGTTGTGATTAGGAAGCGCAATCAGGTTACCAAAATTGTTGGTTTAAAAACTCTAGTAATTATTGAAGGATTCATTTCCTACGACGTTTCGTTCCACTCTGGAGCATCTTCAGGTAAAGAATATATACACTTGAAACTTGAAAATGTCCATAGAGCTGGCAAGTAGGGGATGGAAGAACGGGGCGAGAAGGCAGAAATCTAATAAATACTCGAGGTTGTTGTTGTTTTAGATTTAGCCACTTAGAACCAAAGTTCTAAAGTAGCACGGGCTATGGTGAGCCCGTAGTGGACTTACCTGGCACATGAGCAGGGCTGTAACTGAGCAAGACTGATTGATTGATTGATGAAGAGTAAGTCAATCTTATTACTCGAGGTGCAAATTTTGTGTTAGATACACACGAGAAAGAGTTGAAGTTGTGTGAGGTGAGGTGAAGAGTCGAAAGAATTTAGGTGCAATTAAACTTAAGGTAAAAGAGGTGGGAATAATGGGGAACGAAGCCAATCAAACATTAGGTAAAGCAATGAGTGGGGAGAACTCAGAAGACATGTCGTGGTTACTTTTGTTGTGTAATGAGGTCTGGATCTGAGTGGAGGCAAGGTAGCCAAGTCGTTATTCTGTATATTTAGGTTGGGTCGGTTTTTATTATGAATAAAACTTCTAGTATTTGCAGTTTTCTCTGGACAATGGTGGATGCCAGGATTGTTTTTTTTTCTACTACCATGTTCTTAGTGAGTATTGTCTTATGTATATGGTTTGAAGGGGTTCCAAGGTACCAGATTGTAGATGGCAGGTCAGTCATCTCGAAAGCTTTGTGGTGGTCATACCAATGTAAGTAGAGTAAAAGTGACATCCTTCATTGGGTTTTTTAAATTAATATACCGCCTTTGCTTTTCACAGCGGGTGATATTTTTATTGGGGCTGTTCTTAAATATTAAACCTGTAGCCCTTTTTGATTTGTAGTAAGTAATGAATTTCGATCTTTGACCTGGAGCTATAGGTTTCACTCCACTGCAATTGCATTTTTGATTCTGCTTTCTCCTGTTTTGTGAACAGAAAAAAAGATAATAAAATTTAAAATGAAGGTAATAAATAAAGATATATATATATATATATATATATATATATATATATATATATATATATATATATATATATATATATATATATATATATATAATTTCAAATGGGTATTAAAACCAACTTTTTGAAATTATATATATTTTGAAACCAGAGATGTGGACCACCTTATTCCTCAATGCTCAAGTGGCAGCCTTAATCGTAGAGTGCCCCGAAGAACTGGGTGAGGTGAATGCGGTCTAAAGGTGATTCCAAATATTAGTGTTCAACTAGGTCAGCTAACTTCTCTCTAAATCAAAGGAGGGCCATCAAACAGCCTTATGCTCCAAGTCAAATTCACATGAAAAAATGTTGATTAACTGACGTCAGCTCTCGAATGAACAGGACTTCAAGTGCATGGAGCCTTCAACAATCATTGGTGCATATGCTTATTGTGGTATCCTTCACTGTGTCCTGGTGTTTTAGGATGGTGTTGAGAGTGATATTGCTTAATACCCCCTTCCTGAAAATGAAGACTTTTGCTTAGAGTATTTGTGGTATGTCCAATATATCATACATTTCGGAGCACACTCTCTCCAGAATTGCACTTCTATTGGTATATTACATTAGTAGTATATACATTTATTTATACATGAAATTATACATAGTATGTTTAAAAAATTTACTGGATTGTCATTTAGCTGAAATTTAAGTTTCGGTTAAATGACAGTTTACAATGTTTCACACTTAATTATTCCTTAATTAGACAGTAAAATTATTGTGGTCTTCCAATAATATTTATTATAGTGTTACATAAATAAATCTGAATAGAGGCCTTAATGTGGTCATTTCATAGCTCAAGTCAATAGCTCTAATATCATTAAAGTTTTGGTACGTTTAGGAGGCTGCACCAGCTCAATACAAGCTATAGTCGTTGACAAGATCCCCTCAGATTTACATGTTACACGTCTTGCTCAAACAGTCAAATTTTTTTAAACGCAGCAGTATTAGGCTAGCGGATCATAAAATAAATACAGACTGTCTCAACGATGTAGGTATCCTTTTTGGAGCTGACTACTACTATAGATTTATTACTGGATGCACCAGACAATGAGGTGTAAACTTGTTGCTGTCAGCTGGGGGTAAACTACTCACAGGACCAGTGTAGATCCAACAAAAAACTAAATCTACTAGCAACCAACCAAATAATTCAATAGTGGCGTGACTAGGCCTAGAACAGTCACCACTACATGTCAGAGACGAAACCGAGGATGACGAGTTCAATCCCGTGTACACAAATTATGGGATTTGGACGCCTTAGGCATAGTCCCTGATTAACCTAGTCCGGATAACACATGGACATATCAACAATATCTTGATACTGTTATTTTTCAAGTGGGAGACTCCCGTGGAAGCTGAATCACCCACAACATCCAGTAAATTATTTCATGGCCTCAACCCAATTAAATTCTCAGTTAGCTAGGCTATGCAAGCAACCAGATAAATTACAACTGTATCATGCTTTGATACAGCACCAACTTGCTAATAAATTTATAGAAGCTGTTGAAGAAGATAACCATAAATCAGGTCATTACTTGCCACATCATGCTGTCATGAAAGATTCAGTTACGACACCGATCAGGATTGTATTTAACTGTAGTCCCAAATTAAAGGCAGACAGCGTGTCATTAAATGATTGTCTACAAACTGGACCTTGCCAGTTTGTAGACCAAAGACTACAAGATTTTTTATTACGATTTCGCTCTGGTATTTTTGTCTATACGGCCGACATTAGTAAGGCCTTTTTAAGAGTAGACTTGCAAGAGACAGATCGTGATTTTACTAAATTTCTCTGGGTGAAAGATCCATAGAATCCTAAGAGCAATGTTATTACTTATAGGTTTCCCTCAGTGCTGTTCGGAGCGACATCTTTACCATTTTTACTCCAGGCTACTCTGGATACACATCGTAAGAAGTCTAACAGCTCCTACAAGACTGAGATTAGCAACAACTTATATGTTGACAATTTTCAAGGAACCACTAATGATAAAAATAAACTAGTGGAAATTTACCATGAGGCTAATCATGAACTGTTAGGAGCCAATATGCCCTTACAGTCGTGGGCCTCAAATAACAAACAACTAAACCAGATAATCGAGGAAGAATTCCATGATTATAAGATACCTCACAAACTGAAAATCTTAGGTATAGAGTGAAATACTTCCACGGACAAATTAAATGTCATGTCGGTGGAAATCCACCATTCTCCCTTAACTATGAGAAAACTACTCTCCCATGTCAGCAAGCCATTTGACTCTTTAGGCCTACTCAGTCCTATTCTATTTAAGGGCAAACGTCTTATGCAGGAATGCTGGCAAAGGAATATGAGGTGGGATGAAACGTTGCCGAAGAATATCCAAGAAAAATGGCAACAGTTAATTCCTGATTACAACAAACTTACTATTCTACAATTTCCTTAAAATGCCTTAGGACTGAATTTACCAACGAATTTACACGTGTTCTGCAATGCTTCAGGCAAAACGTATGGCTCAGTAGCCTATCTGGCTAATACTCAACAATCATTTTTGCTTACATCTAAGGCAAGGGTAGCCCCAATTAAAAAGAGGTCAGTGCCCCCAAATGGAATTAACTGCCATATTAGTAGGTGTAAGACTGGCTCATTGCCTGATCTAAATCCTCAGTAATATTCACTTTGGTGAAATAGTAGTGAGGTCAGACAATGAGGCAGTATTACAGTGGGTAAAAAACGACAACAACAAAACTCCCTATGTCAGCAATCGAGTCAGGGAGATTCGAGAACTGTCTGCTGGCTACAAATTGAGACATCTCCCCACTAAGGAAAATCCAGCTAACTACTTATCCAGAGGTTTGACTTTAAAACAATTAGTTAAAACCGAGATGTGGTTTAATGGACCGCAATGGCTAGTTAGTGGTCAGTGGCCCCAACAAAAGCCACAAGTCACTGTGACCAATATCACTACCCCTGTTGTGGATCGAGAACCCCCTCGAACTTTAGCTATCAATCCTCATCATTATTCCAATTTAAGTAAACTGCTAAGAGTTACCGAAATGGTATTTGATTTCATCAACAAGATAGAGATCAATCGATTTCCTAGTTTCATCAAGTATTGGGGTCAAACAAGCTCAACATGAGACTTATGGGAAGAAATATGAACATCTCCCAGATAAGTTGAGTAAGTTTCTTGGTATCTGGCTTGATTCAGATAACTATAACCTTTTGAGATGCGGCAGACTTCTGCTTCATGCAGAAATAAATTTAGATACGAAGAATCTTATACTTCTACCACGTCACTACATCATCACTAAACTCAGTTCTGCTTTACCACGAGCATAATACATTGCATGGTGGAGTATTAGATACTCTTACTGATCTTAGACAGAGTTTCTGGCTTCCCCACCATGGTCGCCAAACTGTCGAATCCTTAATGAAGTCTTGTGTAATCTGCAGGAGATATGATGCTTAAATGTGTCTTTATCCAGGATCTCCGCCCCTACCTAAGGAGCGAGTCGTCCACCTTCGTCCCTTTGAGACCACAGGTGTCGACTACACAGGAGCACTAATTTTAACCGGCACTCCGGATAAGATTCCGGTGAAAGCCTACATTTGTCTTTTCGCGTGTGCCATCACACGAGGCGTACATTTAGAAGTCACTTCTGACATGAGTGCAGAAGCCTTTCTCAAAGCCTTTCGCAGATTTGCTGCACGCAGATCTTGCCCAAAATTAATGATTTCAAATAATGGATCTAACTTCGTGGCAGGAGAAACATGCTTATGAGAAATATGAAGCCATCCAGAAGTACACTCTGTGCTCAAACAGACACACTGTCACTGGAAATTCATTCCTCCACGAGCCCCATGGCAAGGAGTTTATTTTAACAAAAGGTGGGAACTGTCAAGAAATGCCTAAGAAAGGCCTTACACCGGCAGAAAATTAATCTCACTGAACTACAGACCCTTGTCGTAGAAATTTAAGCTCGAGTCAACAACAGACCTTTAACCTACTTATCAGAAGATTTTTCTCAAACAGAACCCCTGAGTCCCTCTCATTTGATTTATGGTGGTCTTCTGAGCCCTCTAATATCTCTAGGAGACGAGGATCCAGCTGACCCTTCATGCGTCAAAGCGAGTGACTTGGTGGAGAGTTATAAACACCTTTCAAGAGTGATCGAGAAATGGAATGAGGTCTGGACACGTGAATATCTCACTGCTCTAAGAGAATATCACTATGGAGCTGCAAGCCCATACAACAAAGTTCAACTCAAACCAGGTGATCTTGTCCTAGTAGATAGTGATGGACCCAGGTCAGATTGGCCTTTAGGTAAAATTGTTGATGTCCATCCTGACCGCCATGGTATTTTACGAATCGTTAAGGTTCAGTGTCGAGGCACTACTACCTTAAAAACGCTAGAAAATTTAGTACCTTTAGAGTTAGCAGAACATGAATGTTCTACAGATGTATCTGTAACCCAAGTTTCAGAGAACAGTGATTCTGCCCAACAGAGCACTAGATTATCTAGGGTCCCTGCTCAGAACTGAACACAGAAACTTAAACAATATTTTGATTCTGCTTAAGTGTAGATAACTTGTCATTTAAACTTGAGGTGACCATGCTGGTACAGTGGTGAGTTAATGTCCAGTAACTAGATAGTTACGAGTCATATTGACCCTGGGCAGTGACCTCACTGTATTGTTGAGGTCTCCTTGATCTTAAATGATCTCATTACTCATGTTTCATTTTGATAATATTACTGTTTTTAACAGAGAATTATTCAATAATTAACAATGTTTATCTACGTCTCCATGTTGACTTAGAGCAATATCTACCACAGATTCGGAACATTCGTTAGGTGCGTACTAACCCATATATATAACTTCAGGATAGAGAAATAGGTGCACGTTAGTACTAAGACCTGAACTACGACCCGAGTTTTCTCCCCCCGGAGTTATTTTGGAAATAACCAACAGTTTTATACATCTGTTGTATTTTTATACAACCTTTGTATTAACCACCAGTTGTTACTAAAATTACTAACTTGTAGAATTAACCATCATCATGATTTTTAATAGCCATATTGCCAGACTCTTCCTAGTCAGAGTGACGACGTGAGGAACGACAGGCTGAAAAATGAATTCTTTCCACATTTAGTTGGAGTTATAACAGAGTCCAGTTTATCATTTCCAACATTCCAGTGGATAATTACTGACTAATAAGTTTATTTTCGTAGCACACTACTGCTTACTGGAACTCCCTTATTTAGTTGATATTAAACATTCCAGTGGAAATTATTTGAATGTAAAATAATTCCACTTTATATTCCTCATTTAGTTACGTAGCTTTAATAAACCGACTTACACTATGAGGAGTTATATTGTAGCATGAAAGAATTAAACATGACATAAATACTCGTCACAATTTCTTCTTGCCTTAGTTAATTCCGATATATAGGGAGAAGGAAGAAGACGTGAGAGTGTCGCTAGCCACCTCGCGGGAGAGTCGTCATTAACAGCGTACTACAGAACGCATGAACACTTGCCTCTCCGACGAAATTACATGGAAGCGTGGGCAACTATCATGCCAAGTTACTGTGTTGCAGAACTCCTAATTAACGACTCATAGTTACGTCATCCTAGCATCAGTGGGTGCCAGAGTTTGTGGAGGTCTACATCTGCATGCAACACAATTCCGGGAGAGCATAATTCCAGTTCCTACTGATTTTTGTTATATAAGGGCACTTGGTAACATTTTTCATATGTAGGTTGCTCGTTCGTTATGCCACACAATAATCAACTAAACAAAGTTAGTTGAACAGAACCTAGACTCTCACTTTTCAATGAGAAATAATGATATTAACGATAGTCTAGACAACCTTTACATATAATTTGCCTTTCAGCTTGACTGGGAGCGGCGTGAAGGAGAAGAATTAATTTCATTCCATGTGCTTGCTCGACACCGCGTTGCAAGGAGTGTGCTGTCGTTATCGCCCCACACGTTTCCAACTACTTCAGTCGAACAGCTAAGCTGACTTGATTTTCTAGTAGTGTATTATTATATATACTAACATCTAGTTACGTGAATGATTTCCTTCCAAATTGCCATTTACTTGTCATTTATGAAAGTTATACTATTTACTAATTATATTTATTTGATTTATATATGAACCATAATTTAAATTTGTATTCATATTTCTTTCTGACGATTGATCCAGCGTCGGATTATTGGGGCTAGAACTTAATTCCTAGCGCTCGTATCCCTCAATTTGTGAAAGTTAATCTGACTCTTATTTCATGATAAATACAGTTTCACTAAGATCCATAGGACACTAGTTCTTGGTATCAATCTAATCCACTTGCTCTTTTTCGTTTTCCACTTTTTCTCAAAAAGTGGTGGTCCTTCATAGCTATTGAAGTCTCTTTTAATTTTAACTACAAATATTGGAGTCAGATTTTCCCACAGCTACATAGCCTTCCTGGGTTGGTGCCTTCTTTTGATAATTACATTACATTACCATCTCAATCACATCCATGAGAATCTCCACACAAACACTTGCCATCACCACCACAGTCACATGCATGAGAATCACCACACAACAAACAAACTGGTCAACAAACTTGAAAAGGTGCAAAGACACGCTACTAAGTGGCTCCCAGAACTGAAGGGCAAGAGCTACGAGGAGAGATTAGAGGCATTAAATATGCCAAAACTAGAAGACAGAAGAAAAAGAGGTGATATGATCACTACATACAAAATAGTAACAGGAATTGATAAAATCGATAGGGAAGATTTCCTGAAACCTGGAACTTTAAGAACAAGAGGTCATCGATTTAAACTAGCTAAACACAGATGCCGAAGAAATATAAGAAAATTCACTTTCGCAAACAGAGTGGTAGACGGTTGGAACAAGTTAGGTGAGAAGGTGGTGGAGGCCAAGACCGTCAGTAGTTTCAAAGCATTATATGACAAAGAGTGCTGGGAAGACGGGACACCACGAGCATAGCTCTCATCCTGTAACTACACTTAGGTAATTACAAACACTTGCCATCACTACCACCACAGTCACATGCATGAGAATCACCACACAAACACTTGCCATCACTGGGGAGCCGGTCGGCCGAGCGGACAGCACGCTGGAATTGTGATCCTCTGGTCCTGGGTTCGATCCCAGGCGCCGGCGAGAAACAATGGGCAGAGTTTCTTTCACCCTATGCCCCTGTTACCTAGCAGTAAAATAGGTACCTGGGTGTTAGTCAGCTGTCACGGGCTGCTTCCTGGGGGTGGAGGCCTGGTCGAGGACCGGGCCGCGGGGACACTAAAAGCCCCGAAATCATCTCAAGATAACCTCAAGATATCACTACCACCACAGTCACATGCATGAGAATCACCACACAAACACATACCATCACCACCTCCAGTCACCAATAAAACAAGTCATCTTACCAACAAATACAACATCCTCGTCCATAATATTATTCTGGCACCATTCTGGGTCGTCACTGGTGACGCTACTCTGTAGAACATCAAGATGTTAATATTTACTTACCACTCATACTCTGAAAACTAAATTTAACAGGACATACATGGGAAACGTCTTTGGGAGGATATCTTCTCCTTGCAGTGAAAAATTATTTAAAAAGCAAAAAAAATTATTATCCCCCCAAAATGCCTCAGATGTAGTTTAATATTTTTTTAATTATCAAGGGAAAGTGCCAGGCAATTTCGACTTTATAGCACTTGGAAGGGGTCAGGATGAGAATTTGGGACAGGGGGAAGGAATGATGCCCAACCACTTGGACGGTCAGGGATTGAAAGCCGACCTGCATGAAGCGAGACCGTCGCTCTACTGTCCAGTCAAAGTGGCAGGGTCAGATGAAGTATAGGAAATGCTAATTAACGATTCCTAGCAAATTGTTGCGTTAGTTAAGATTTTCAGCAGTCATATAAGACAAGGTCATATGTGACTTAGAAGGACTTCAAAACTTTCAGGACCTGGCCAGGGCCTCTCCTCTTCGTGAGAAAATAATTGACATTATAAAATATTCATCTAATATCAATGACTTTGAAAATATTATCACCTACAATTATTGAACAAATTAAATGTGTTTCTCTTTATAAATAAATAAATAATAAATAAATAAATGTTTATTTAGGTAAGGTACATACATACAAGAAATTTTTACAAAGATAGGTGGACTTATAGATAGAGCTAGTACATACAATGCCTAAAGCCACTATTACGCAAAGCGTTTCGGGCATGAAAAACTTAAATGACTAAGGCTTAATACTAATTGAGCATAAAGAGTAAAATGAAAACATGAAATGAAAACATAGCTGAAAAAGCAGCACAAATACAATTCTGTCGACAAACAGCGCTCTTTAAAAAAAACAGACATTGGTTGACAATAGAGGGGTAAGGTAGGTTACAGGGAATTTATTAGGTAGTGCTTCGTTTTTATCTTAAACTGGTTGAGAGAGAGGTACAGTCTTTAACATGGTTGGGAAGGTCATTCCACAATCCGGGTCCCTTGATTTGTAGAACATTTCTAGTTTGATTAAGTCGCACTCAAGGTATATCAAAACTGTATTTATTTCTGGTGTGGTGCTCATGGGTTCTGTTACAACCTTCTATGAAGCTTTTGAGGTCAGGATTGGCATTACAGTTAAGCATTTTATATATGTATAATACACATGAGAGAATGTGCAGTGACTTAATGTCTAACATATTCAGAGATTTGAGTAGGGGTACCGAGTGATGTCTGGGGCCAGAGTTGGATATTGTCCTAATAGCAGCTTTGTGTTGAGTAATTCGAGGACGTAAATGATTTTGGGTAGTAGAGCCCCAAGCACAAATACCATAGTTGAGATATGGATAGATAAGGGAGTAATAGAGAGTCACCAAGGCAGGGCGGGGTACATAATATCTGATCTTAGAAAGAATGCCAACAGTTTTTGAAACTTTTTTTTATATATTTAGAATGTGTCCCTGGAAATTCAGCTTGTGGTCAATGAGAATGCCAAGGAATTTGCCATCTAATGTTTTACAAATTTGGGTATTGTTTATTTTGAGATTTATTTGATTAGAGGATTTATTGCCAAACAGAATATAGAAAGTTCTGTCAATGTTAAGGGTGAGTTTGTTGGCAGTTAGCCAAAGATGGACTTTATTTAGCTCAGTATTTACTGTAGCATTTAGGGTCAGGACTGGAGTAAATTTATACATTTAAATTTATACATTTTAAATACAATTTTATACATTTTAAATATGATTAAAACGTTAGTATTATTAAAAAACAAGTAAATATGTCGAAAAATTAATAAGGTTATACTTTTAGTACTTCATACCGTGAGACGAGTCTTAAACAAACATTAACTAAGAATTTGGAGTTATCAGGGGAAAGCGTCAAGCCATTACGACTATATAGACTGGGAAGGAGTCAGGATAAGGATTTGGGATGGGACGGGGGGAAAGGAATGGTGCCCAACTACTTGGACGGTCGAGGATTGAACACCAACCTACGTGAGGCGAGACCATCACTCTACCGTCCAGCCCAAATGGTTGGGTACATTAACTAAGAGCATGTGGATACCAAAATGAAATCATAAATGTTTTACACTTATATTTGATTGTATATTCTACATAGCACGGTATTATCTCTATATGCTATTTTAATTTCTGGTGTGCTACTTATCCTTACTTAAATCGTCCATGTGGTCAATTACTGCATCTTACTTATACATTTGGTAAGTTATTATCCCATACGTATACAATTTACATAAGTTAATATCACTTATATTATGTAAGTGGCAAGTTACTACCCCTTTCTTAAAAATCTATAATTAATAATAATAATAATTCATTGTGTTGGGGGACAGGAACCCAGGTTATACACACAGCACATGTTAGGCTTATGCCGAGGTCGCCCGAAGGGAGAATTACTGACCCTCCCTAGGATGCAACCCCACAACAAGCTGGTTAAGTACCTACTTACTGCTAGGTGAACAGTGATTTGAGGTGAAAGGAAACTAGCCCAACCATTTCTGTGCCGTCCAGGATTCGAACCCGGTGTTTTCGATTGTGAGTCGAGAATTACTCACTGTACTACCATACACATATACTGTACATATACCCTCAGGTATGTGATAATTACTACCCCTAAGTTACATGGTAAGTTACATCCAATTTCTTGAATACTTATTGTTATGATCCCAGGTGGCTGAAAAACGAGTCTTCCCTTTGAGAATTATTCTATCAAGCCTGACCTGACTAGAAGGTCTAGGAAATATAGAGGTGATAACACAGACGTAAAATAGTTGGTTGGATTTAATAAACAATTTGAGATTATGGGCAGTAAATAAGAAAATAGATAAATGACTGGTTAGGAGATGTGGATAATTTGCTGGAGGCGTGAGGCTCGCTTCTGGAGGGTTTTGACCTCACTTGAGTGCCAGACATCACAGGGGGAAGCCGTGCTCCGTTTGAGCTCCCGCCAGAAAGGAACCCCTAGTGATTTATCTCCAAGAGAGGAAGGAGAAGTGTGCAGACGTTCCAGCTGTGGAATCAAGCTGGGAACGTTGTGGTCTTAAGTCCTGGACGGCGAGGAGTGTTTATTAAGCCGCCCAGAGACATTATCGTGGGCCGTGGGAGTGCCCTGACCAGACTCCATCAGAGGGAGGAGCGCCTTCGACTAGGCAATCTGTGGTAAGCACGATTTTAAGCTAGTCTGTAGCGATTACTTGTAGTTGGTCGTGTGCCCAGCGACAGTAGCAATGTTTATTGATAAGTTAGACATGTTTTGATAAGGCAGAAGGCCTAAAATAAGAGAGTGGAGAGGGAGGAACGTCATGGAGGACGGAGCGACGTCCGTCTCCTCTGAGCGCTGGCAGGTGACTGAGGGAGCCCATCTCCTGACGGCTGAGGACACTCCCAGAGTGAGGACCGCGGGCAAGGCGAAGCATGGACCAGCCCAAAACGGGGGAGTCCACTCTCACAGTATGTAGAGAGCAGATAGATGTTGGAGGCAAACATATTTTGTGGTTATTTTTGTTTTTGTGTTTAAGGGAAAACATTTTTATTGGAGTGTCAACGGGTTGCAGGTTTGTCTTTGGGGAAGAAGTTGCTGAGAACTTCGAAGCCAGCACAGAGGGAGTAGTTGATGAGACTCCAAGGTAGTGGAGGAGAGGACCTCGAGCTGTCAGGAGAAGCAGTGAAGAGGAGTGTCACGTGCTTCTGTAGAGGTGGTGAAGCACCATAGTTGCTCAAGGAAACTTCATGGTGTAGCAGCCAGGAGATCTGTGGAGGACCCGAGTAGAAGTGGTGGAGCACCATAGTTGCTCGAGGAAACTTCATGGTGCAGCAGCTTGGAGGAGCTGCAGAGGATCCTGGTAGTTAAACCCGGAAGAACCTGAAGAGATCAGGGTAGTGAACTTCCAGATTTGGAAGAGAAGTTCTAAATGATTACTTGTAGGGAGGTGATAGAGTGTTCGGTTGTCATTAGCGTGCAAGACGCAGTGAAAGGTGAGTGATTGTTTGCCATTCTTGTGCCGAGGAGTGTTTATACTGAAGTATAGAGTTACAGTCGTAGGCTGGATTACCTACAGATGTGTGTGTTCTAGGACTGATAGGGTGATCGATGGATCATTGTTGTGTATCAAGGAACATTTATACTGATATATATATGTTATTGCATTCATACGCTGATTTTCCTTGTACACGTTCATATATATATATTCTCTTGCTGATAGTGCAACATTGTATTATAAGACTTGACCTACTTGAGGAGGTTGGTAATATTAGGTGGTGAATCAGGAGAGAGGATACCACTAGATAAGCTAATTATAGAGTTCTGATGATGTTGGAGTGCAACCTGACTGGAATAGTATAGAGTGTAGGATTCATTATTATTATTATATGTGTGTATGTATTGTGTATATGCTTTGTCCAGTAAATGTAATCAAATTTGCTGGCGTTTGCCCTTGTCCTAGTGAGGCTTCCCAGGAAGTAGGAAAGAAGGGGGGAGAGAGAGAAAGAACCAAGAACCACTGCTGTGGAAAGGGTAGAAGGTAATACTAATAAGTCAAAGGGGATTTAGGAGATCATATCACATAAGGAGAGAGTGGGGGGTCACAGCGGCTCGAGTGGGTGTGTGCACGTGACAACGAGGCTAAGTATTGGAGCCGCATCCCCTAAACGTGTGACGTTGAGCCTCTCTCTAAGAGCCAGAAGCGCCCAGTGTGATCTCCTGGTAAAGTATTAGCACTCTACCGAGTTGTGGGTTGGGTTGTCCATAGAGAAGGATCAACGACAACACGACGACACCAACCCACACTACAATAAATTGGGGGCCTGTGTCCGGGAGAGTGAACTGACACACCCACACCGTGTCCAAGAGTGGATTGGTACACCCCTTCTTGAAATAGATACACTGTGTGACCACAGGTGTATATTCTCTCTCTTGGGAAGACTCACAGGACAAGATGGATAAGGTGCAAGCATTTGTGAAGTCAGGCAAGCCAGAGGACTTGGAAGGTTGCACGAGGGATCAATTAAAACAAATAGCAGAAAAATGTGGCATCAGGTTGAAAGCATCTAAAGTAGCTGGGATGAAGGATGAGATCCTGAGGCAGTTAAGAGCCAAGAGTGAAGTGGCAGAACAAGGAGCCCAAAAAGGAGCTGAAAGTGGAAAGGAGGACGATGGGCAGGATGAAGTGAGATCCCAGGGATCGAGTAGGAGCAGCAAGAGTAGCCGCAGTAGCAGGAGTAGCCGAAATAGGAGCTTGGAGAGATTCCAGTTAGAGCTTCAGATGCAGCAACAACGAGAGGACAAGGAGAGACAGTTCCAGCTGGAAAAGATGAAATTAGAACTCCAGATGAAAAATGAAGCCAAGAGGGAAAAATAGAAAACCAGGCTGGAAGTAGAGAAAGCAAGACTAGAGGTGGAAAAAGAAAAAGAGAAAACCAGAATAAGAGAACTGGAGTTGGAACAGGAGAAAGAAAAAGAAAAAGCCCAGGTCGAAAAAGAAAAAGCCCAGGTCGAGAAAGAAAAAGAGAAAACAAAACAAATGCAGATTGAAGTGAATAGAACCTTGGCTGAGCAAAGGATTGAACATGGGTTGCCAGAGAGCACCACCCAGGTATCACACTCACCAGATGTTAGGGTTAGGGAGAAGGACATTCCCTTGTTTGTTCCCGAAGAGGCAGAGAGCTTTTTCGAGCACTTTGAAAAGGTAGCCAGTATCAAGGAGTGGCCACAGGAGGAATGGGTCCAGCTAGTCCAGTTAAGATTGACCGGTGCAGCCAGGGAGGCATACACCCAATTGTCACTGGAAGAGTGCCAGGATTATGCCACAGTAAAGAGCAGCATATTGCGCTCGTTTCAGCTAACCCCAGAAGCTTATAGGAAGCGCTTCAGAGAGATAATCAAAGTTGGAGCATGTACCTTTGCTGAGACAGCAAGGGATCTGGAAAGACGATTCCAGAAGTGGATTGAGGCTGCTGGAGTTGGATCTTATGCTGACCTGAAGCAACTGATGGTCATGAAGAAGTTCTTGAAGATGATGCATCCCGAAACAAAGTTCAAGATCCAAGAAGCAGGGATAAAGTATGTGAAAGATGCCGCAGATAGGGCGGATATGATTACGGAAGCATACAAGAGCTTGAGGGAGAACAGAGTGAGAAACGAGGCGAGACGCAGCAATAGCAGACCCAGTGGAGTCTGGGGAGGAAGAAATTATGAAAGACCCAGAGGAGTCTGAGGTGAGAAGAATTTTGATAAATGGGCAGATAAACGTAAGTATCCTAAAACTCAGAAGAGTAGGTCGCGCACTTCGTCTGAAAATGAGGATGGAGGAGCTAAACGAGAAACTAATCGTGATCCAGGAAATCAAGAGTCCAATAAAGCTCCGCAGAGTGCAGGTAGTGTGCCTGGCTCGAGGAACTCTCATGCGAGTGGACAAAGTCAGAGCCACTCTGGTACATATAAAAGAGACTTTTCCCTGATGAGATGTTACCAATGTAACAGGTTAGGTCACGTGATGCGAGATTGTAGGCAGGGCAAAAGAGTTGTGACCCTGGCCATGTGTGACCCCCGAAGTAAATATACTAATGTGTTCCAAGACAAACCACAGAACATGAACTTAGTGAACGAGCGGTATAGGCCGTTCATGAGCAAAATTTGGATCAGTATAGGAGGCCAACCTGAGGTAGAAGTTGGTATCTTAAGAGATACCGGAGCTAATCAGAGCTTGATTGCGAGAAGCCTGATTGGGAATGATCGACGGTCAGCTGGCAGTGGGAAGATGAAAATATATGGGTTGTTGTCTGAGAGTGACATGCCCGTATGTGCTGTCCAGCTAAGGTCGGAATATGTGTCAGCAGAGGTGATGTTGAGAGTATGCCCCGACATACCTATTCCAGGAGTCCAAGTGATCCTGGGGAATGACTTGTGCGGGACAGAGGTGTTGCCAAGAGTCATAGCGGAGACTGTGCCTGAGGAGAGCCCAGAAGGCCACAGCATGGGTGGGACACCTGAGAGTGTGAACCTGACTGACATCCGAGGAGATGCGTCAGGAAACCGCCAAGCCATTGAGTACCCTGTCTCGGTAGTGATGAAGGCAGAGGTGTCCGACGAGGAAGACGCTGGAGAAGATGAGACAGTGTCGATTCAACCGGTAGAGGATATCGACGTAGATATAGCGATCCTGTTTGATGAAGGTCCAGCTCAGGAAAATGAAGTCTCGGTGAGGTCAAAAGTGAAGATGGCCCAGTCGAAGAAGAATCATGTGAAGAGAATGGACCTGAGTAGATCCCAGTCTGCTGGGGTCTACTCAGGTCCTGCTACCTGCTGAAATTAAGAGTCAGAAGGTGAATGCAACTGTGCTGAGCAGAAATGAGGAAGGATGTGGACATACTGAGGACGGGAGTAGAGCGTCAAGTTGTCCACGAGCACAGAGGCATATGGATAGTGGAGTTAAGTTGTGAGAAGTGTCAGGAGTTGACATGTTTCATAGAAAACGTGGAGGAGAGATAGTGAAGAAAAGTAATAGCCGAAGAAATGAAAGGAGAAGAAACAGTATGTGTGGAGAGATGCTCACGAGCACTCTAGGAGAGGTAAAGCGACATGTACGGTCGAGTGCTGTTGAGTGTAGTACAGTGCTCGAAGAAACGTTTAGGGAACGAAGAAGAGTTGAAGGAGAAGAAAGGGAGTTGTATAGAGGTGAGAAGTGTGAGAAGAAGATGATGATGCAAGCATGGAGGAATAGAAGAAAGCTGAGGACTCGATGGAAGTCAAACAGGATGAGGTCTCGGATAAATGAGGAGACGAAAGGGAGGATCGTCGGTGAAGACGAGGGAGTGAAGTACAGTACGATGACAAGAGACGGAAATATAATGGCAGTAGATGGAAGTGGAAGAGTATATAATGTCTAGAGGAGGTACAGACAGTAGATGTCTGACTCTGGACGTGAAGACAAGAAGACGAGGAAACAGAGGGTGGAAACAGTAAGTAGAGTTGACCGATGGAGTGCAGGCGTCCAAGGAGGACAGCCTAGCCAAGAGGTGCCAGAGAAGTCAGATCGTTTGTGAGAAGATCATGTTTCTGACGAGTTGTGAGCCAGATATTGCAAATTACGAGGAGACCGGATGTGCAGTGTACATCGATGATATTGTAGTGTTCGCTGATTCCTGGAAGGATCACGTGGATTGAGTTTTAGGTTTGTTCAATCGATTGGAGAAGGCCAACATGACGATCAACTTAGCAAAAAACGAGTTCGGAAGAGCCCGCCTGGAGTACCTTGGATATATAGTAGGGCAAGGTGAGGTTGCTCCGGTAAGAACAAAGGTGAAGGTCATTGACAATTTCCCGGTGCCCAGGAGTAAGAAAGAATTGTTGAGATACCTCGGTATGATTGGATATTACCGGAAGTTCTGTGAAAATATCTCCACCATAGTTGCTTCTATGACAAGTTTGCTATCAAAGAGCAAGAAGTGGGAGTGGAATGGAACAGCACAAGAAGCGTTTGAGAAGACCAAAAGACTGTTGACTGAGGCACCTGTACTAGTGTCACCCAATTTTGGAGCACCGTTTACGTTATTTGTAGATGCCAGTGATATAGGGGCTGGAGCTGTACTGACGCAGCAAAGTAATGGAATTTACCGCCCCGTGTCCTTCTTCTTGAAGAAGTTCGTTAAGCACCAGAGGTCATATAGTACGGTCGAGAAAGAGACTTTGGCCCCGGTGATGGCATTGAAACATTTTGAAGTGTATGTGAGTAGGGGAGGACACCCAGTGATGGTGTATACAGACCATAATCCCCTAGTTTTCCTGAGGAAAATGAAGCATGCAAACCAGAGGTTGACCAGATGGTTTTTATTGCTCCAAGAGTATGACCTGGTGATAACGCACATAAGAGGGCGAGACAACGTAGTGGCTGATGCGTTATCTCGAGCCTAGCCACTAGAATAATTCTCAAAAAAACAAGGGGGAGGGAGTGTTATGATCCCAGGTGGCAGAAAAACGAGTCTCCCCTTTGAGAATTATTCTATCAAGCCTGACCTGACTAGAAGGTCTAGGAAATATAGAGGTGATAACACAGATGTAAAATAGTTGGTTGGATTTAATAAACAATTTGAGATTATGGGCAGTAAATAAGAAAATTGATAAATGACTGTTAGGAGATGTGGATAATTTGCTGGAGGCGTGAGGCTCACTTCTGGAGGGCTTTGACCTCACTTGAGTGCCAGACATCGCAGGGGGAAGCCGTGCTCCGTTTGAGCTCCCGCCAGAAAGGAACCCCTAGTGATATATCTCCAAGAGAGGAGAAGTGTGCAGACGTTCCAGCTGTGGAATCGAGCTAGGAACGTTGTGGTCTCAAGTCCTGGACGGTGAGGAGTGTTTATTAAGCCGCCCAGAGACATTATCGTGGGCCGATAATGGAAGATAATGGCTCCTTCCTCGTGGGTCAGAGGAAGGAGCGCCCTCGACTGGGCAATCTGAGGTAAGCACGATTTTACGCTAGTCTGTAGCGATTACTTGTAGTTGGTCGTGTGCCCAGCGACAGTAGCAATGTTTATTGATAAGTTAGACATGTTTTGATAAGGCAGAAGGCCTAAAATAAGAGAGTGGAGAGGGAGCAACGTCATGGAGGATGGAGCGACATCCGTCTCCTCTGAGCGCTGGCAGGTGACTGAGGGAGCCCAGCTCCTGACGGCGGAGGACCCTCCCAGAGTGAGTGAGGACCACCTGGCAAGGTGGAGCATGGACCAGCCCAAAACGGGGGAGTCCACTCTCACAGTATGTAGAGAGCAGATAGATGCTGGAGGCAAACATATTGTGTGGTTATTTTTGTTTATATGTTTAAGGGGAAACATTTTTATTGGAGTGTCAATGGGTTGCAGGTTTGTCTTTGGGGAAGAAGTTGCTGAGAACTTCGAAGCCAGCACAGAGGGAGTAGTTGATGAGACTCCAAGGTAGTGGAGGAGAGGACCTCGAGCTGTGAGGAGAAGCAGTGAAGAGGAGTGTCACGTGCTTCTGTAGAGGTGGTGAAGCACCATAGTTGCTCGAGGGAACTTCATGGTGAAGCAGCCAGGAGAGCTGTGGAGGACCCTAGAAGAAGTGGTGGAGCAGCATGGTTGCACAAGGAAAACTTCATGGTGAGCAGCTTGGAGGAGCTGCAGAGGATCCTGGTAGTTAAACCCGGAAGAACCTGAAGAGATCAGGGTAGTGAACTTCCAGAAGTGGAAGAGAAGTTCTAAATGATTATTTGTAGGGAGGTGATAGAGTGTTCGGTTGTCATTAGCGTGCAAGACGCAGTGAAAGGTGAGTGATTGTTTGCCATTCTTGTGCCGAGGAGTGTTTATGCTGAAGTATAGAATTACAGTCGTAGGCTGGATTACCTACAGATGTGTGTGTTCTAGGACTGATAGGGTGATCGATGGATCATTGTTGTGTATCAAGGAACATTTATACTGGTATATATATATATATATATATATATATATATATATATATATATATATATTAGTATATTTTGGTAGCAGTCTTTCCTGTAGACATATATTATTAAATATGACCGAAAAAGTAAGATTAATAATTCTAACACGAATTTTCTCAATCTTTCGTACATTTCTTTTCACTGTTGGAGGTAAATCAAAAATCAATTCTCCAAAATTCATTTTTATTTCTAGTCTGACGCGACACGAGCGCGTTTCGTAAAACTTATTACATTTTCAAAGACTTTAGTTTACAAATACACAACTGAATAGAACTTACGCATCTCCGATTTTATATCTACATTTTAGTGAGGTGGATGGGGTGAGGTGGCATTAATAGGGTATTAATTTCATCAACACAAGACAGAACAAGAGGTGGCATTAATAGGGTATTAATTTCATCAACACAAGACAGAACACGAAACAATGGGTATTGAATAGAAGTGTATGTAGAAAGCCTATTGGTCCATATTTCTTGATGCTTCTATATTGGAGCGGAGTCTTGAGGTGGGTAGAATATAGTTGTGCATTAATTGGCTGTTGATTGCTGGTGTTGACTTCTTGATGTGTAGTGCCTCGCAAACGTCAAGCCGCCTGCTATCGCTGTATCTATCGATGATTTCTGTGTTGTTTACTAGGATTTCTCTGGCGATGGTTTGGTTGTGGGAAGAGATTATATGTTCCTTAATGGAGCCCTGTTGCTTATGCATCGTTAAATGCCTAGAAAGAGATGTTGTTGTCTTGCCTATATACTGGGCTTTTTGGAGCTTACAGTCCCCAAAAGGGCATTTGAAGGCATAGACGACGTTAGTCTCTTTTAAAGCGTTCTGTTTTGTGTCTGGAGAGTTTCTCATGAGTAGGCTGGCCGTTTTTCTGGTTTTATAGTAAATCGTCAGTTGTATCCTCTGATTTTTGTCTGTAGGGATAACGTTTCTATTAACAATATCTTTCAGGACCCTTTCCTCCGTTTTATGAGCTGTGGAAAAGAAGTTCCTGTAAAATAGTCTAATAGGGGGTATAGGTGTTGTGTCAGTTGTCTCTTCAGAGGTTGCATGGCGTTTCACTTTCCTTCTTATGATGTCTTCGACGAAACCATTGGAGAAGCCGTTGTTGACTAGGACCTGCCTTACCCTACAGAGTTCTTCGTCGACTTGCTTCCATTCTGAGCTGTGGCTGAGAGCACGGTCCACATATGCGTTAACAACACTCCTCTTGTACCTGTCTGGGCAGTCGCTGTTGGCATTTAGGCACATTCCTATGTTCGTTTCCTTAGTGTAGACTGCAGTGTGGAAACCTCCGCTCTTTTCCATGACTGTTACGTCTAGAAAGGGCAGCTTACCATCCTTTTCCATCTCGTAAGTGAAACGCAGCACGGAACTCTGCTCAAATGCCTCCTTCAGCTCCTGCAGATGTCTGACATCAGGTACCTGTGTAAAAATGTCGTCAACATACCTGCAGTATATGGCCGGTTTCAAGTTCATGTCGACTAAGACTTTTTGCTCGATGGTACCCATGTAGAAGTTTGCAAACAGGACACCTAGGGGAGAACCCATGGCGACCCCATCTACTTGCTTATACATGTGCCCATCCGGGCTCAAGAAGGGTGCCTCTTTAGTACAAGCTTGGAGTAGTTTCCTCAGAATATTTTCTGGTATGTCAAGAGGAGTACAGGCTGGATCACGATACTTGTGCTCTTGTTCTGTCTTGTGTTGATGAAATTAATACCCTATTAATGCCACCTCACCCCATCCACCTCACTGAAATGTAGATATAAAATCGGAGATGCGTAAGTTCTATTCAGTTGTGTATTTGTAAACTAAAGTCTTTGAAAATGTAATAAGTTTTACGAAACGCGCTCGTGTCGCGTCAGACTAGAAATAAAAATTAATTTTGGAGAATTGATTTTTGATTTACCTCCAACAGTGAAAAGAAATGTACGAAAGATTGAGAAAATTCGTGTTAGAATTATTAATCTTACTTTTTCGGTCATATTTAATAATATATATATATATATATATATATATATATATATATATATATATATATATATATATATATATTTATATATATATATATATATATATATATATATATATATATATATTTATATATATATATATATATGTTATTGCATTCATGCGCTGATTTTC
>NC_091202.1:9888041-9978041 GCF_040958095.1 Procambarus clarkii | reverse complement strand
GCTCCTAGACGGGGCCCTGTGATTGCTCTCATTACATTCAGTCGTGATTTTGCTGTCGTCTTCTGATTTTGAATTTACTTGTTGAATGTCATTTTAGAATCTATCCACACTCCGAGATATTGATATTATGTAACCCTCTGAAGGTTAATGTCTTGAATGCATAGGTGCCTGTCTGGAGTGTTGCCGCCTAGTCTCATTGCCTTAGACTACTGTGCAGATATTTTTAGCCCTAAAATGCTGCATTACGATGATACTTTATCTAACGCCCCTTGTGCTTTATTTAAAAGTAAAGGACCTGTAATGACTAATGCTTTATCATAGACATTGCTTAGCAATTCTGCAAATGTCATGGTAACGATGTTTTAAATAAGAATGTTAAAAAGACTAGGATTGAGGACTCCTCCTTGTTGAGTCCTATTCTCATGCAAGTGGTAGTCCGACACTAGTCCTTATAATTTTACTCTGGCATACCTGTGACTAAGATAATCTTGAATCCATGCTAGCATATTTCCCTTAACACGTTTTTCAACTAAGGTGTGTAAAATTGCTTGCAACTTCGAATGCTTTTTCTAGATCAAGGAAGATCACTATAGCCGGACCTGAGTTAATTGTAATGTTGTTATGTAGCAGGCAGTATCTACTCTTCTAGTGAAGCCAAATATGTGCTTATGTAGGTCTCAAGTCTTTCACCTTATCCTATTTATGACCATCCGTTCTGAAGTTTTACTAATGCATGATGTTAATGAAATGGGTCTGTAATTGCCAGGTTTTTTCGGCATTGGAATCGGAATGATGTATGCTTTCTTCAAAAAGGTCGAAAGTTTGCTTTGCTGCCAAGATGCATTGATAACGTCCAATATCCCTTGTTCTCCAGCAGGACCTGTGTGTGCGATCATTGAGTATGTAATGTTATCAGCACCTGGTGCAGTGTCCTTACCACGTTCATTGGCTCTGATTAGTACTTGTTGGGTGAAGGGACAGTTACATTCGTCATTTGTAGCTATGCTCTCATGAATGGCTATCAACCTCTCTTGTTTTAATTGTCCTTGCTGTCTTCTGACCATTGCTGGAAGCTGATATGAAGCCGCTCTTTCTGGAAATTGGAGAGCAATTCTCTCAGCCTCTTGCAATGAATGAATACATGCCTGTGGTAGGCTGGTCGACCTGATTTGGTTTTAATCTGGCCCCATATCTTGCGAAGACTAATATGTTAATTTAGAGTTTGACACCACTCAAGCCATCTTGCTTCCTTTACGTCTCTAGAAATTTCGTCTTGCTTCAGATATCACCGCTCTTAGCAGAGTTCTTCCTTCTGATGTGGGGTTTCCTCTTTAGATTTTTTCTGAAGATGTTGACTCTGTGGTTTTGTTCTTTAACTTCATTACAATAGTTCATTCGTTTTGTGTTTCCTGATATAATGATTGGAATTGCTTTATTTTAAACAACTGCAATGGCTTCCTGGAGATTGGTGTCATGTAAGTTCAAATCCTCAGGTGGCGTGTATGTTGCATACCATTTTCAAGTTCCTCTTGATATATTCCAATTGGCCTTTTTTAAATTCCACCTAGGTTGTGCAGGTAGATCTATGCAGTAAGAGGTAGATCTATGTTTAGTGTTGTGACAGTAACATAGTGGTCACTGGTGATCACCAGGTTTACCTCCCACTTCGCCTCATGCTTGAGTGCTGATGAGATTAACGTAAGATGAAGGGAACCTCCTAAAATGTGAGTGGGATCCCCAGTGTTGAGAAGTGTAATTTTAGGTACTTCTCGCAAAACTGCGTCTAAATGGCGACCATCTGCATTGGCTGGCCCAATCACACCTAACTCTTGATGATGAGCTGATGGTGAGTATTAAAATCCCCAGCAATAATTACTTTTTCGTGCGTAGCCGAGGCAAGCACTGCCTTTGCTTCTAGTTTACGTCTAGGGGGTTTGTAGACGTTGTATATTAGGAGATCAATATTAGCAATATTCACTGTTACTGCTAATACCTCTACTCCAACCCCACATGAAACTGGGTCTATTTTCTTGTTGGGTATGGTGTTTCCGACTAGGGTCATTAACCCTCTTTGTCTCCCCTGTTTATACGGTATAATATAGTGCTGATATCCAGCTAATCTGAAGGATTTCGTGGCTGGGGAAAAAAAGAGTTTCTTCTAAAACGATTATATCTGCTTTCGTACTGATTGCAGCTTCCTGAAGGGTGTAGTTTTTTATTTCCAAGACCTTGTAGATTCCAGTGCAGTATTCTTAACGGCCAGACGACGGTTTCGGTTGGTGTTGCCTGTTCTAGTAGAACTCCTCTTCGGAATCAACGTCTATATTCTCCACCTCTCAAGTCGTGTTGCTGCAAATCGAACTGCACTGATTGTTCATGGTCCTCCCCTGCATTGTAGGAATCTGTGCATCCCTGTTGTCGATCCCTTTGCTGTTGATGTTGCTGCATATCGGCCTGCATTGATTGTTCGTGCCTGCCTCGTGTGTTGTTGGAAACTGTGTAACTCTGCTGTTCAATACTTCTATATTGGTGTTGTTACATATCAGATTGAATTGACTGTTGATGTCTGTCACATGTGTTGTAAGATTTTGTTGATCTTGAGTGGTCACTGCTTCATGCAGTTGCGTTTGTAAATGTTGATAGTCTGGTGTCCTGACTATCCGACTGCTGTTGGTAGTCTGTTGGCAGTCTGGTAGTCAACGCAACCCTGTCGCGTTGTTTGTCCTCTTGTGCTTCGTTGTGTCTCAGACTGTCTATTTCTTATGTAACTGTGGTCTGCTGCACGATCTTGTCCATTATTACACAAGTGATTTCTTGAGTCTGTTGTTGTGAGGCGTTCTGCGCCATCTGTAGGCAATTGTAACGGTCTCTGCCATGATCTTCAAGATGTTTTTCAGCTGGACCTCGGTAAAACTGTAAATTTATTGTGTTGATTCCGAAAGTAATTGCTTATTGCTTTTTTTTGCTTTTGTTGTATTTCTGAAGCATTTTTATGTATTTTCTGGTTTGAAGTTGATAGATTCGGGAAATTTTGTTCTGTGAGAGTGTGTGTCTGTTGTGGCTGTGCACGAGTGTTCCAGACGTGGTGTTCGTGTATGTAGTGTTGGTCTGTGTGTTTATCCTGGCCTGAGCTGTCTGCACTTTTTCTTTCTGTGCGGAGCAGGTTGTGCTCCAGGCATGATGTTTGCCTCCACAATTTGGTCATTTGGCTGCTGTGGTCTGGTTTGCCTTGTGCTTGGCTATACATTCTTTGGTTGGATGACTCAGGCTGCACACTCCGCATCTCTCCTGTCCGGTGCAGCGTGATTATGGTGGCCGTAATTCTGACACCTGAAGCAGCGCAGGGGTTACGGGACGTATGGTCTCTGTCGGTATGTTCCCCAATTTCCAAGATTGAATGTTTTTGGTACATGTCCCATGACGATCACCAGAACCTGACGTGTCGCTGCCTTGTTTACTTTTGTGTGGCATCGTTCTGCATTCAGGATTTGCTTGTGTTCTAGTACTGGATCCAGGGGAAAAGTCGATTGGGTATCCCAAAAGCACGACTCGTGTGCGTCTTTCTGAAGGGTCCAGCTTTTTCAAGCATATAGATTTTCTTTGCAGGACTGTTGCTTTTCTAAGTAATTTGCAGTCTGTTGGTCTCGTAGTGTCATTATTATTTCTCCTTTCAGTTTGACTGTGATGGAAAGGTTGAGCTCTGGTTGTTCCTTTTCTATTGCCGTTACTGCTCTATATGCTGTAGGAAAGTGGTCTGTCAGCATTATCTTTAATTTTGGAAGATGTGCAGAGTCTGGGATGTCTGGTGTGAGACTGGTGGTGTCCTCTCCTGTCTCATAATGTTGTCCTATGGCTGGACTGTGGAGAGAGGTACATTGTCTGACACTGGCTGGTGTGTGACTAGTGCTGTTCTCTCAAGGTCCATTATGTCTGGTGTCTTGCTAGTCGAATCTCGTGGTGAAGCCTCGATAGCAGCTTTTCTTCGGTGCTTGCTGCACCTCGGTTCACTGTCCCTCCTCGTCTGAAAGCTGCCTCCATTGTCTCTTTGACTTCTCCATGACGTCTCCACGTAGTGAGGACCTATTCACTGCCCTATGTAATGCCTGAGACACTCTTAGGCCTGGAGAAATTAATTTCCCTCTAACGGAGGTTGTAAAATGATTCTTCCAAGTGGAATCAGGGATACCAAACACCTAATTAAGCAGTTTGGTCTACCTTCCCCTATCAGGCTCAGTATACCTTCTAAGGTGGCTCCTTGTGGCAATGCCCATAGGGTATTGCCTTGCCCTTTAGGGTAGGACTCTTAAGTGGTCAGTGATACGGTCTTCAAAAAAAAAATCGATCATGGGCGACAAGTGCAGTATGACAATTTGGGTCGCCTGTGTACTGGGTTGCACAGAATACCAGTCAGCTGGACCGCAGCTAGCCAACAACGCTGTTTGTTCATCAGTTGTAGGTGTAGGCCCCCCCCGTCTGAGTGGTGCGATCGAGATCACATAACAACAACAACAACAACAAATGCGAAATACTCACGTTCCCTATGCTACCCCCCACGCCGAAGCAATGATGTTGACTGGTCGCTGCTATAATTTTCGAACAAATCGGGGGATCTGATGCGCATATCGACCGAGGAGCTGGGCGAGGTGTGTGCGTGTTGTTGTCCCTGTTGTTGTTGTTGTTGCCGTTGCTCGCATTGTTGTTGTTGAATTAGAGTGCGATATGGCGGTCCTGGAAGGAATAACAATACAATAGCTGGGGGGGAATAGCCTTTTAAGAGGTCTCTCTCTCTCTCTCTCTCTCTCTCTCTCTCTCTCTCTCTCTCTCTCTCTCTCTCTCTCTCTCTCTCTCTCTCTCTCTCTCTCTCTCTCTCTCTCTCTCTCTCTCTCTCTCTCTCTCTCTCTCTCTCTCTCACTCTCACTCTCTCTCTCTCCTTCTCTCTCTTCCTCCCTCTCTCTCTCTCTCTCTCTCTCTCTCTCTCTCTCTCTCTCTCTCTCTCTCTCTCTCTCTCTCTCTCTCTCTCTCTCTCTCTCTCTCTCTCTCTCTCTCTCCTTCTCTCTCTTCCTCCCTCTCTCTCTCTCTCTCTCTCTCTCTCTCTCTCTCTCTCTCTCTCTCTCTCTCTCTCTCTCTCTCTCTCTCTCTCTCTCTCTCTCTCTCTCTCTCTCTCTCTCTCTCTCTCCTCCCTCTCTCTCTCTCTCTCTCTCTCTCTCTCTCTCTCTCTCTCTCTCTCTCTCTCTCTCTCTCTCTCTCTCTCTCTCTCTCTCTCTCTCTCTCTCTCTCTCTCTCTCTCTCTCTCTCTCTCTCTCTCTCTCTCTCTCTCTCTCCCTCCCTCCCTCCCTCTCTCCCTCCCTCCCTCCCTCTCTCTCTCTCTCTCTCTCTCTCTCTCTCTCTCTCTCTCTCTCTCTCTCTCTCTCTCTCTCTCTCTCTCTCTCTCTCTCTCTCTCTCTCTCTCTCTCCCTCCCTCCCTCCCTCTCTCCCTCCCTCTCTCTCTCTCTCTCTCTCTCTCTCTCTCTCTCTCTCTCTCTCTCTCTCTCTCTCTCTCTCTCTCTCTCTCTCTCTCTCTCTCTCTCTCTCTCTCTCTCTCTCACTCTCTCTCTCTCTCTCTCTCTCTCTCTCTCTCTCTCTCTCTCTCTCTCTCTCTCTCTCTCTCTCTCTCTCTCTCTCTCTCTCTCTCTCTCTCTCTCTCTCTCTCTCTCTCTCCCTCCTTCTCTCTCTCCCTCCCTCTCTCGCTTGTAAGGTATCAAAGACTTTAGTTTACACATACACAACTGAATAGAACTTACACATCTCCGATTTGTTTATATCTACATTTGAGTGAGGTGGATGGGGTGAGGTGGTATTAATAAGGTATTAAATTCATCAACACAAGACAGAACACGAAACAATGGGTATTGAATGGAAGTAATTGTAGAAAGCCTATTGGTCCATATTTCTTGATGCTTCTATATTGGAGCGGAGTCTTGAAGTGGGTAGAATATAGTTGTGCATTAATTGGCTGTTGATTGCTGGTGTTGACTTCTTGATGTGTAATGCCTCGCAAACGTCAAGCCGTCTGCTATCGCAGTATCTATCGATGATTTCTGTGTTGTTTGCTAAGATTTCTCTGGTGATGGTTTGTTTGTGGGAAGAGATTATATGTTCCTTAATGGAGCCCTGTTGCTTATGCATCGTTAAACGCCTGGAAAGGGATGTTGTTGTCTTGCCTATATATTGGTTTTTTTGAGGCTTACAATCCCCAAGAGGGCATTTGAAGGCATAGACGACGTTGGTCTCTTTTAAAGCGTTCTGCTTTGTGTCTGGAGAGTTTCTCATGAGTAGGCTGGCCGTTTTTCTGGTTTCATAGTAAATCGTCAGTTGTATCTTCTGATTTTTGTCTGTAGGGATAACGTTTCTACTGATAATATCTTTCAGGACCCTTTCCTTCGTTTTATGGGCTGTGGAAAAGAAGTTCCTGTAAAACAGTCTAATAGGGGGTATAGGTGTTGTGTTAGTTGTCTCTTCAGAGGTTGCATGGCGTTTCACTTTCCTTCTTATGATGTCTTCGACGAAACCATTGGAGAAGCCGTTGTTGACTAGGACCTGCCTTACCCTACAGAGTTCTTCGTCGACTTGCTTCCATTCTGAGCTGTGGCTGAGGGCACGGTCGACATAAGCGTTAACAGCACTCCTCTTGTACCCGTCCGGGCAGTCACTGTTGGCATTCAGGCACATTCCTATGTTTGTTTCCTTAGTGTAGACTGCAGTGTGGAAAACTCCGCTCCTTTCCATGACTGTTACATCTAGAAAGGGCAGCTTCCCATCCTTCTCCATCTCGTAAGTGAAACGCAACACAGAATTCTGCTCAAATGCCTCCTTCAGCTCCTGCAGATGTCTGACATCAGGTACCTGTGTAAAAATGTGGTCAACATACCTGCAGTATATGGCTGGTTTCAAGTTTATGTCGACTAAGACTTTTTGCTCGATGGTACCCATGTAGAAGTTTGCAAACAGGACACCTAGGGGAGAACCCATGGCGACTCCATCTACTTGCTTATACATGTGTCCATCCGGGCTCAAGAAGGGTGCCTCTTTAGTACAAGCTTGGAGTAGTTTCCTTAGACTGTTTTCTGGTATGTCAAGAGGAGTACAGGCCGGATCACGGTACACTCTGTCGGCTATCATCCCGATTGTTTCATCCACAGGTACGTTGGTAAACAGAGATTCTACGTCCAACGAGGCTCTTATCCCTGTGGCCCGTGTTCCCCGCAGCAAGTCAACAAATTCCTTTGGAGACTTCAGGCTGAAGGCGCAAGGGACATAAGGAGTCAGCAAGCCGTTGAGTCGTTTCGCCAGTCTGTACGTGGGTGTGGGTAAAGTCTTAGTCGACATGTAAATGTCCACTAAGACAAAAGTGTTAGTCGACATGTAAATGTGGTATGTAATTGTCTACATATTTTCTCTTAGTTGCAAGTTTTGCAGCTTCGTCTGCAATGTCATTTCCTATTATTCCCACATAACTTAGCACCCAGTTGATAAGTACCCGACGGCCTTGTCGTCGGGTTTGCATTAATGATATGACATTTGTGAGCAGATAGATGTTGTCATGCATGTGTTCTTGTTGCAAGGTTTCACTGGCCGTTCTCGAATCTGTATGTATGGTAACATGTTGTCGGTGTTCAGCAAGAGCATATTCCAAAGCCTTTTGAATGGCTAGCATATCTGTAAAGTTGAACATCCATTTGAGAGTCCAACTATTTACAGAATTTCCTGACTTAACTGCAGCTCCGGTTTCTTATCCCTGCTGGTCTACTGATCCATCTGTGAAGTATGTGAAGCTGTCAGGTGCCAAATTTGCTTCTATATGCATCTTCCTCGATCCATGCCCGTTGGCAGGATCACTGGTCTTCAGTTACTGGTAACAAGTTGCCTGCTCTTAAGGGTAGTGTGTCCCCATGGCCTTCCTCCTATCACCTTAACCTGTGGTTGGAAACGGCTCTGGCGAGGTTACGTATTGGCCATACCCGGTTAACTCATGGGCACTTAATGGAGCGCCGCCCTGCTCCTTATTGTTCGAATTACATTGTCCCTCTTACGGTCATGCATATCCTTGTTGAATGTCCTAACTTCCAGGATTTGCGTGCATCTTGCTCCCGACTCTCCCTTGCGGGCACTTGTTCTTCGACAGTATCCTTGGTGAATCGGATGCCTTTGATGTTGTTCTCCGTATACGCTTTTGTTCTCGTATTGGCATCCTTAATGATCTTTAGCGCCTTTTGAATATCCCAAACTTTTGAAGGGGCTACATAACCTCCCCGGCTTCGTGCCTTCTTTTGAAAATTATTTACATTTATATGCATCTGTGCAATATTACGTAGCAGATGAGGATTGATCTGGTTCTTTTTTCCTTCAAGAGCCATAATCTTAAAGTCTGCTGGCGGAGATTCCCAAGGGGCTTGCGTAATGAAGTCTGCATGCATTTCGTCGACACCCTTCTCAGTGACTGTATTTGTTATATCGATTTTATTGATGGTGTTTATTGCACAATGGGTCCACCTGAAGCTATTGGAGGCTCTTCTGTCCTGAGTTATTGCTCATATCTTTAAGTGAACTGATTCTAGTTCTAGTCAATATCTTGGTTAGCATGTACGCAGCAATTCCTGTTTCTCCTATTTCAATCGACGTTAGCTTGGTTTCTAGTCTTAGGTTCAGTATTTTAGTCCATCTGGGAGCCCTTGTTATGACTTGCATTGCACCATTTTGAACAACCTCAACGTTTGCCTACTGGCCAGGACAAATACTAAGTAAGACTGGTGGTGAATAATCAACTAGGGAAACGAACGGTGTGTATTTAAAATATTCTTAACACTTTGTGTCTCGCTCCTAGACGGGGCCCTGTGATTGCTCTCATTACATTCAGTCGTGATTTTGCTGTCGTCTTCTGATTTTGAATTTACTTGTTGAATGTCATTTTAGAATCTATCCACACTCCGAGATATTGATATTATGTAACCCTCTGAAGGTTAATGTCTTGAATGCATAGGTGCCTGTCTGGAGTGTTGCCGCCTAGTCTCATTGCCTTAGACTACTGTGCAGATATTTTTAGCCCTAAAATGCTGCATTACGATGATACTTTATCTAACGCCCCTTGTGCTTTATTTAAAAGTAAAGGACCTGTAATGACTAATGCTTTATCATAGACATTGCTTAGCAATTCTGCAAATGTCATGGTAACGATGTTTTAAATAAGAATGTTAAAAAGACTAGGATTGAGGACTCCTCCTTGTTGAGTCCTATTCTCATGCAAGTGGTAGTCCGACACTAGTCCTTATAATTTTACTCTGGCATACCTGTGACTAAGATAATCTTGAATCCATGCTAGCATATTTCCCTTAACACGTTTTTCAACTAAGGTGTGTAAAATTGCTTGCAACTTCGAATGCTTTTTCTAGATCAAGGAAGATCACTATAGCCGGACCTGAGTTAATTGTAATGTTGTTATGTAGCAGGCAGTATCTACTCTTCTAGTGAAGCCAAATATGTGCTTATGTAGGTCTCAAGTCTTTCACCTTATCCTATTTATGACCATCCGTTCTGAAGTTTTACTAATGCATGATGTTAATGAAATGGGTCTGTAATTGCCAGGTTTTTTCGGCATTGGAATCGGAATGATGTATGCTTTCTTCAAAAAGGTCGAAAGTTTGCTTTGCTGCCAAGATGCATTGATAACGTCCAATATCCCTTGTTCTCCAGCAGGACCTGTGTGTGCGATCATTGAGTATGTAATGTTATCAGCACCTGGTGCAGTGTCCTTACCACGTTCATTGGCTCTGATTAGTACTTGTTGGGTGAAGGGACAGTTACATTCGTCATTTGTAGCTATGCTCTCATGAATGGCTATCAACCTCTCTTGTTTTAATTGTCCTTGCTGTCTTCTGACCATTGCTGGAAGCTGATATGAAGCCGCTCTTTCTGGAAATTGGAGAGCAATTCTCTCAGCCTCTTGCAATGAATGAATACATGCCTGTGGTAGGCTGGTCGACCTGATTTGGTTTTAATCTGGCCCCATATCTTGCGAAGACTAATATGTTAATTTAGAGTTTGACACCACTCAAGCCATCTTGCTTCCTTTACGTCTCTAGAAATTTCGTCTTGCTTCAGATATCACCGCTCTTAGCAGAGTTCTTCCTTCTGATGTGGGGTTTCCTCTTTAGATTTTTTCTGAAGATGTTGACTCTGTGGTTTTGTTCTTTAACTTCATTACAATAGTTCATTCGTTTTGTGTTTCCTGATATAATGATTGGAATTGCTTTATTTTAAACAACTGCAATGGCTTCCTGGAGATTGGTGTCATGTAAGTTCAAATCCTCAGGTGGCGTGTATGTTGCATACCATTTTCAAGTTCCTCTTGATATATTCCAATTGGCCTTTTTTAAATTCCACCTAGGTTGTGCAGGTAGATCTATGCAGTAAGAGGTAGATCTATGTTTAGTGTTGTGACAGTAACATAGTGGTCACTGGTGATCACCAGGTTTACCTCCCACTTCGCCTCATGCTTGAGTGCTGATGAGATTAACGTAAGATGAAGGGAACCTCCTAAAATGTGAGTGGGATCCCCAGTGTTGAGAAGTGTAATTTTAGGTACTTCTCGCAAAACTGCGTCTAAATGGCGACCATCTGCATTGGCTGGCCCAATCACACCTAACTCTTGATGATGAGCTGATGGTGAGTATTAAAATCCCCAGCAATAATTACTTTTTCGTGCGTAGCCGAGGCAAGCACTGCCTTTGCTTCTAGTTTACGTCTAGGGGGTTTGTAGACGTTGTATATTAGGAGATCAATATTAGCAATATTCACTGTTACTGCTAATACCTCTACTCCAACCCCACATGAAACTGGGTCTATTTTCTTGTTGGGTATGGTGTTTCCGACTAGGGTCATTAACCCTCTTTGTCTCCCCTGTTTATACGGTATAATATAGTGCTGATATCCAGCTAATCTGAAGGATTTCGTGGCTGGGGAAAAAAAGAGTTTCTTCTAAAACGATTATATCTGCTTTCGTACTGATTGCAGCTTCCTGAAGGGTGTAGTTTTTTATTTCCAAGACCTTGTAGATTCCAGTGCAGTATTCTTAACGGCCAGACGACGGTTTCGGTTGGTGTTGCCTGTTCTAGTAGAACTCCTCTTCGGAATCAACGTCTATATTCTCCACCTCTCAAGTCGTGTTGCTGCAAATCGAACTGCACTGATTGTTCATGGTCCTCCCCTGCATTGTAGGAATCTGTGCATCCCTGTTGTCGATCCCTTTGCTGTTGATGTTGCTGCATATCGGCCTGCATTGATTGTTCGTGCCTGCCTCGTGTGTTGTTGGAAACTGTGTAACTCTGCTGTTCAATACTTCTATATTGGTGTTGTTGCATATCAGATTGAATTGACTGTTGATGTCTGTCACATGTGTTGTAAGATTTTGTTGATCTTGAGTGGTCACTGCTTCATGCAGTTGCGTTTGTAAATGTTGATAGTCTGGTGTCCTGACTATCCGACTGCTGTTGGTAGTCTGTTGGCAGTCTGGTAGTCAACGCAACCCTGTCGCGTTGTTTGTCCTCTTGTGCTTCGTTGTGTCTCAGACTGTCTATTTCTTATGTAACTGTGGTCTGCTGCACGATCTTGTCCATTATTACACAAGTGATTTCTTGAGTCTGTTGTTGTGAGGCGTTCTGCGCCATCTGTAGGCAATTGTAACGGTCTCTGCCATGATCTTCAAGATGTTTTTCAGCTGGACCTCGGTAAAACTGTAAATTTATTGTGTTGATTCCGAAAGTAATTGCTTATTGCTTTTTTTTGCTTTTGTTGTATTTCTGAAGCATTTTTATGTATTTTCTGGTTTGAAGTTGATAGATTCGGGAAATTTTGTTCTGTGAGAGTGTGTGTCTGTTGTGGCTGTGCACGAGTGTTCCAGACGTGGTGTTCGTGTATGTAGTGTTGGTCTGTGTGTTTATCCTGGCCTGAGCTGTCTGCACTTTTTCTTTCTGTGCGGAGCAGGTTGTGCTCCAGGCATGATGTTTGCCTCCACAATTTGGTCATTTGGCTGCTGTGGTCTGGTTTGCCTTGTGCTTGGCTATACATTCTTTGGTTGGATGACTCAGGCTGCACACTCCGCATCTCTCCTGTCCGGTGCAGCGTGATTATGGTGGCCGTAATTCTGACACCTGAAGCAGCGCAGGGGTTACGGGACGTATGGTCTCTGTCGGTATGTTCCCCAATTTCCAAGATTGAATGTTTTTGGTACATGTCCCATGACGATCACCAGAACCTGACGTGTCGCTGCCTTGTTTACTTTTGTGTGGCATCGTTCTGCATTCAGGATTTGCTTGTGTTCTAGTACTGGATCCAGGGGAAAAGTCGATTGGGTATCCCAAAAGCACGACTCGTGTGCGTCTTTCTGAAGGGTCCAGCTTTTTCAAGCATATAGATTTTCTTTGCAGGACTGTTGCTTTTCTAAGTAATTTGCAGTCTGTTGGTCTCGTAGTGTCATTATTATTTCTCCTTTCAGTTTGACTGTGATGGAAAGGTTGAGCTCTGGTTGTTCCTTTTCTATTGCCGTTACTGCTCTATATGCTGTAGGAAAGTGGTCTGTCAGCATTATCTTTAATTTTGGAAGATGTGCAGAGTCTGGGATGTCTGGTGTGAGACTGGTGGTGTCCTCTCCTGTCTCATAATGTTGTCCTATGGCTGGACTGTGGAGAGAGGTACATTGTCTGACACTGGCTGGTGTGTGACTAGTGCTGTTCTCTCAAGGTCCATTATGTCTGGTGTCTTGCTAGTCGAATCTCGTGGTGAAGCCTCGATAGCAGCTTTTCTTCGGTGCTTGCTGCACCTCGGTTCACTGTCCCTCCTCGTCTGAAAGCTGCCTCCATTGTCTCTTTGACTTCTCCATGACGTCTCCACGTAGTGAGGACCTATTCACTGCCCTATGTAATGCCTGAGACACTCTTAGGCCTGGAGAAATTAATTTCCCTCTAACGGAGGTTGTAAAATGATTCTTCCAAGTGGAATCAGGGATACCAAACACCTAATTAAGCAGTTTGGTCTACCTTCCCCTATCAGGCTCAGTATACCTTCTAAGGTGGCTCCTTGTGGCAATGCCCATAGGGTATTGCCTTGCCCTTTAGGGTAGGACTCTTAAGTGGTCAGTGATACGGTCTTCAAAAAAAAAATCGATCATGGGCGACAAGTGCAGTATGACAATTTGGGTCGCCTGTGTACTGGGTTGCACAGAATACCAGTCAGCTGGACCGCAGCTAGCCAACAACGCTGTTTGTTCATCAGTTGTAGGTGAAATTGGTATTGTTTCCTTCCAAACAAGATATTCTTTGGGTCTTGGAGTATTGATATGTTCTTCCTCACAAAACCGCGACGATTTGAGCTTATCGGTGCTTAGAATCTCAAGTTTTGCAGATAACAAAACCGTATGGGGCCCCTGCTAGAATGGTGCCGGTAGCGCGTCTTAAGTAAGGTATGCTTCAAATCCAGTATCTGTGTGACAAGTCAAATATAAATGATGTACCTCGTGTCAGCTGTAGGTAGTACCTGTTGCCTGCCCAAGTGATGTTTAGTTCGTTTTCTTCATTTATTATGCACCCCATACCCATCCTGTAGGTGGCAGTGGAAAAGATTAGAGGCACACAATAGGCTCAGGAAATGAGCTCTCAAAATTCATTTAGTAAAGCAAGTTACAGACGTTTTGATAAGCTTGTTACAAAACTTAATGCATATTGTTATATCAACACAAGTCCCACCTCGTCTGGACCAGTTTGAGCCCTTTTCATATTCAATTAGCCAATAAAGATTGATTGAAATTGAACAACTTTTCTGTTCCAAAACTATGACTCCTTATGTGTAGTGGATGCGGGTTGAACAGTCTCGGGCCTCTGATGTGGATTGAGTTCTCTCTCAAAATGCCTATTGCACCTCTGCTCTTCAACGTGGGTATTCTGCACGTCCTGCCAGGTCTTCTGGTCTTACATGGTGTTATTTCTGTGTGCAGATTTGGGACCAGCCCCTCTAATATTTTACATGTGTAAATGATATGTAGCTCTCCCGACCGAGCTCTAGAAATACAGATTTAGGCATGTCCCAAAATTTTTAATGGTTTAGTGAGTGGATTCTCGCCATAAAAGATCTGTATACTCACCCTAGGTCAGCAATTTCTCTAGCTTTGAAAGGTTCTGTTATTGTGCAACGGTACTCGACTCTAGAGAGCACTAGTGTCTTGAAAAGTATCATCATTGGTACAACATCTCTTGTTTGAAAGGTTCTTGTTATCCAATCTGTCCTTTTTCTTTAGTTGTAATGGCTACTATATTGTGTTCTTTAAAGGTAAGTTCCTTTTGACATGATTACACCTAAATCTTTTATGTTGATTTTACATTCAATGGCATGATTTAACTGCGTTTATACATTAGTTTGTGTCCTTGTCTATGGAGGACACGACTTGCTATAAAGCCTTTGACTGGTTCACCCTGTGATGGAGTTTTGCTGTGCGTTATTATCATAGCGGGAGGAGAGGAGTATTAGGGATCACGTGTTAGCGACGAATTTTAGTTTTTGAGTCCATTTGTCGCTGATGCATCAGGGGTTCCAGGTAAACTTTTCCATTTGTAGCTAAGCTATCGGGGGTTCCAGATAAAAATTTTCATTTGCTGTTAAGTTCTTAACAGTTTTATATGGAGGAAATTCGAGGCAAATATTCCCGCTGAGTTCTTAAAAGCTTCTAATGGGTGAAATCCGAGACAAAAGTTACTTATTTCGAGTTAGAGGTTTCTTATGGAGAAAATCCATACCAAAAATCACTCATTCGGAGTTAAAGGATTCTTATAGGATAAATTCAAATTTTAATTCAGAGTTCAGTTTTATAAAAATATTTCAGAGTTCATATAATCATATATGTTTATTTAAGAGTTTAAGGCCGAAATTATTGAAAAGATCATTTTCATAAAATATTGTTATAGAAGTTTTGTTAAGAAAAATAGACATCTTATCAGTAAGTTTTTACTTATATCCATTTACAACCCGTTCTCACTATAACAAAGCACATATGTGACTAAATGCTTATAGTTCCTATGCTGCTAATGTGTATAGTACTTATGTGATGGATTTCCAGTTATATTTTTTGTCTATCTTGAGTTATCTTGAGATGATTTCGGGGCTTTTTAGTGTCCCCGCGGACTGGGCCTCGACCAGGCCTCCACCCCCAGGAAGCAGCCCGTTACAACTGACTAACACCCTGGTACCTATTTTACTGCTAGGTAACAAGGGCATAGGGTGAAAGAAACTCTGCCCATTGTTTCTCGCCGGCGCCCGGGATCGAACCCGGGACCACAGGATCACAAGTCCAGTGTGCTGTCCGCTCGGCCGTCCCTAGACCGGTTGGTCTAGGCACCAACCGTTCCTCATGTACCATTGTATATTCCATAGTACCCGTCCATCGCTGCAGACAGCAGAATAGTCGTGATTGGTTAAATTTTAATGATAATTGTATTTTTTCCGTCCCATTTCTGTTGGGAAATTTACATACTATTGTCCATGCTATTCGAATATCATGGATCAGCTAGATCCTATTGAAGACGCGTAGTTGTCGACGTATATAAAAATGTATTATATATATTACCTGAGAAATCTTGGTAGTTCTCAGTAAATTATAATAAGCACTATAAATTATTACATATAATAGTAGTGCTTTCCCAATCAACATTATATACAATAGTGTATGCTTTGAAAAGCTCAGGAGTATAGATTGTAGGAATGCCAACAGAAAGTGATGTTACGTTGCTATGTCTATGGGGTACACTACTGCAAACAGGATGGGTATAGGATGTATGTAAGTATGGGTATGGGGTCCATTACCATCTGTTGGGTAGGTAAGAGGTCCATACCACCTGTAGGATGGTTTGGACCCACAACTGCCCATAGGAGGGATATGGGGTCCACTTCCACCTGTAGGACGAGAATGGGGTCCACTACCAACTGTAGGTCTTATGTTAGTTACCAAATACACAGAGCAAGCGTTTCAGTCTCATTTGTATGGATACCTTCACACATAGGAGGCGTACTGGCCTGTCACAGATGTGCGCAAGGCAGCTAAAATTGCAAGTGATAAGCCTGAAATTGAGTGGGATACGGGCATTCATATCTCTGCTGTAAAAGCCGCAATATTTCAGGAAATTGGGGATGACAGAAGAGCAGTTACTGACACTCAAAGGCCAGAAAGCACGAGTGTAAAGAGCTATGGACATGTTTAGAACCGAAAATTATATATACGGCCAGCATAAAACATCCACTAGACAGTGTGACATTGTAATTGCTAGAATTATGCTGAAATATCAATATCTATGGCAGATGGCTGCAGGTAATACAGGGTTTACACAGGTTTAACATGCTGTCGTTTGTAATATTCTCATCTCTGTCATTGATGTATAAGACAAAATGGGTTGGGCCCAAAATATGGCTGTCTTAACATTATTATGGGCCCCTGGGCAAACCATGTGCTGGGGCCCCCTACGACAACAACTCACAGGAATAAAAAGTAAATGGTCGATAATATAAAAACTTTTATATTATTATTAAAAACGAGGTTATATCATTGATGTATATTTTATTGGCACTTAACAAAACTGGTGCTGAAACATTAACAACATGCTGTGGAGCAGCAACTAATCAACGTGATAAACATTTGAATAATACACAAGGCTTGAAAAAGACAATAATACTCAGTAAGCTACACATTAGATAGCCCATTATGAAACATTTATGTTCCACTTAAAATATTACGTTTCATTTCTGATGAAAGGGTTATTCACCTGGAAATATATATGTTAAATATTTATTATTTAGTCCCACACCAGATGTAGGGTTATGTTATATAAGTGTGGTTGCACGTCCTATGCTTGTGGGGCCCCTATGCTCGTGGGGCTGCAGGCCCCACGGACCCTCGTGGTAAGATGGTTCTACCTTAAAATGGATCCCTGTGGTATCCCACTTACCACATTTTTCCAATGGCGTCTACCACCCACAGGATGGTAGACGCCACTATCACTACCACCCACAGGATGGGTTAGGGGATCACTATCATCCACAGGATGGGTATAGCGTCGACTACCGCCCACAGGATGGAAATTGGGTCCACTACCACCCACAGGATGGGTACGGCCTGCACTGCCACCCACAGGATGAGTGTAGGGTCCAGTACCGTCCACGGGATTGGTATGGGGTCCCACTACCGTCCATAGGACGCGTATGGGGACCACAACCGCCCACAGGGTGGGTATGGGGTCCACTTCCATCCACAGGATGGTTATGAGGACCGCTACCGCCCACAGGATGGGTATTGGGTCCACAGCCACTCACCGGATGGGTATGGGGTTCACTACCACCCACGGGTACGGTATGAGGACCATTATCATTCAACGGATAGTTTTGGGGTCCACTACTGCCTGCAGGATGGGTATGGGGTCTACTACTGCCAACAGAATGGCTATGGAGTCACTACCACCCACAGGATGGTATTGGGGCCATTACCGCCCACAGGATTGGTATGGGGTCCATTACCGCCAACAGGATGGGCATGGGGTCCACTACGACCCCAGGATGGGTATGGGGTTCAAAACCGCCCACAGGATAGGTATGGGGTCCCCTATCATCCACGGGATGTGCATATGGGGTCCACTACTACCTGTAGGATGGGTATGGGGTCCACTACTGCCTACAGAAGGGGTATGAGGTCTACAACAATCTACAGGATAGGCATGGGGTCCATTACCACCTGTAGGTTGAGTATGGGGTCCACTACTGTCTACAGGATGGGTATGGGATTCACAACCGCCCACAGGATGGATATTGGGTTCACAACTAGTCACACGATGTGTATGGGGTCTACTACCACCAATTGGATGGGTATGAACTCACCTGCCCGCCACTGGAGGGGGTGGACGTCGTGGATTGCGCTGCCCAGTCGTTGCTTGAAGCTGAGTGAGAAAAGGCGTTGTTTTTGGTGTCGGCGACAAGGGGCCCCCCTCCCCCCTGTTCGCCGCTCTGAGACCGTGGGTCTGGAATTTTCTGGACGTGCATCGTACCTTTCCCTTGAGGTTGTCATGTTGGATATGCTACATGTTCGGGTGACTGATGTGTACGGCCTTCAACTGTTGACTACCCATCGAGCACTTGTGAAGTTTCACTCTGCGGCGGTGTATCGGGACTTCGTGCACAGCATGATGGTCGTTCGTTTTTACTCCCTGGGGACAGTGGTACTGTCACTGTATCTGACCGCTACTTTGTGACATATGTGGCGCTGCACAGTGTGCCCTTCGAATTCTCGGAGGCCCTGCTTCGAAGGTACTTTGGCCAGTATGATACGGTGGTTTCCATCCGTATGAACTCCATGTCTTCCGGCAGGTAGTGTGGAGTCTCGTGTGGGGCCCAGACTCTCGCCTTGAGGCTCAAATCCCCTGTCCCATCTACGATTACCTTGATGGGGTACACTATGCGGGCCTTTTATGCAGGGCAGCCAAGACAATGTTTTCATTGTGGCTTTGAAGGGCACCAGGCGGCCACTTGTACTGGGGTGGCGACTGCGACTATTAACCTGTTTCGAGAAGAGGATTTCTGCCCGTTGGCGGCTCAGGGACTGTCGCCTGGTGATGAAGTGGGTGGGTAGGCTTCCCCGCCGCCTGCTGAGCCGGTGGTGGTCACGGGTTTCTCGGCTGGTGAGCCGGTGTGTGCGAGTTGTGGTGCACGTGATGAGGTGGTGGTGTGTATGGCCCTGCCCCCGCGGTCGCCATTTTCGCTTCCGACGGATTCTTCGCCTATGAGCGTCTCTCCTTCTCTGCCCCTACCGACGTCATCGTGGGCGCCCCCACCTGTGCAGGTCCCTTTACTTCCGCCGGGCTCGCCGGTTGTCTCTCCAGTTCCAGTGTCCTCTATGGGTGGTGGCCTCGTCCCACATGTTGTTGAGGCTGATCTTCTGAGGGGTCGTGCTCTTTCGGATGTGGGGAAGCCTGTCGCCGGCTCTTCTCGGGCGCCTCCTGCTGGGGGTGACAGCTCCAATGATCTAAGCGGTCTCGTAAGGTTAGGGATGTGTCGCCTCCCTGGGCGTGGGCTGACGAGTGTGACGCTGTGGTTGACAATACTGTGGGTGTCTCTATGCTGCCTCCAGTGCTGCTTCCTGTGTTTGCCCCTGTGCCTCCTGTTAGTGGCTCTCTTCCGTGGGCGGTTGGCCCTGACGATCGTGACCTCGTCGTGGTATTGACGAAAGATATGCGCCAGGGGGCCTCTGCTCCTGTTCCCGTTGGTGGCGTTCCTCGCGCATCTGTGGGTCGCCCCCTGGGCGCGGCCCTGTGTGACACCTGGAGAGGGGTCTCGTGTGCGTACTAGTGCGCGTCCTGTGAGCCGCCCTGTGTGCTTTCAAATATGCAGCCCTGTGCCCGGCCCTCTAGGAAGAAACCTCTCTCTTTCATCCCGTCCTCCGGGGTAGAGTTTAATGATCTTCACCCTTTGGATATTGAAATTGATGACCTCGTTCGTCCTGTTCCGTGGAGCTCTTCTACCATTTGGGTTCCGCGGATGCGGGCTTTTGTCATTGGAGTGTCCGAACTTATTAATGCTTAGGCCTTGTGCGGCTCCTGGTCGTCCAATCTCTGAGGACGCACTGGTAGTTTGGGACACTTACTGCTTATGTTTTCCGGCGCAGGAGTGTCCGGATAAGTATGAGTGATCAGTGTGGTTGGTTTATGTTTGTGTTGTGTGTGTTGATTCTTGTTTGTTTTTTGTACTGCTTGGTGTTTGCCTCTTGTATGTGTGTGTGTGGTTTTGTTTCCCAGTGCCTACGTGCACAGGTGAGTGTTCTTGTGTATGCGTGCATGTGTGTGGTGTGGGTGTTTTTTCTTGGCTCTTGCGTGGGCCTCATGTGTTGTTGTCTATTTATGTATTTCAATGTTTTCCTGTATTTATTTTCTGTTGTTTCCTGTAGTTTTGTATTTTTGTCTCTGTGTCTGTGGTTTCGGAAGCCTATTGCTTTTATGTATTATTATGCAACTGTGTTTGGGTTGTTGGGCTGGTTATGTTTGTGTGATATCTTTCTGTATTTCTGTACTTACGGTTTTGTGGATGTGACTATGTTTTATGTTATTTATTTCTTGTGCTGTTTATTTGTAACGTTCTGTTTTCTGTGATGTATCCAGTGCCCGTTTCGGGGTTTTCTCTTTTTGTGTTTTGTATCATGTATTTTCATTCTTGGTTTTTGTTGTGTAAGTTTAGTTTGCATTCGTGTTTCATTACTTTGTTATATTTGTCCTATATGTATTCATGATTTGTTTCTTCTGCAGTTTTGTGCTTTGTACTTTGTGTGTTTCTTTTATAAGTAAATAAAAAAACAAGTTGGATGGGTTTGAGGTCCACAACTACCTGTAGGGTAGGTATAGGGGCTAATACCACCTGTAGGTTAAATATGGGTCCACTACCGCCCACAGGATGGGCATTGGATCCACTACCGCCCACAGGATGGGCATTGGGTCCACTACCGCCCATTGGATGGGTATGAGGTTCATTACTGCCTACAAGATGGCTGTTTATTTATTTATTTATTTATTTATTTATTATTTATTTATTTATTTATTTATTTATTTATTAATATACAAGAAGGAACATTGGGTTTGTGAAAATACATAGCATGATAATTTACAATCTTGTAAAGCCACTAGTACACGCAGCGTTTCGGGCAGGTCCTTAATCTAACAGATAATTTTAAGTTGGTAAATTCTAGCGGAATTAATAAAATGATAACAGATACATTGCAAGAAAGAAAAAAATGAGATGAGAGAAATTAGTAGGTATATTAAAGCACATTGGTATATTAAAGCTTTGATTGATTGCATTGACAGCTTGATTGATAATTTAAACGAAGATTAATAGGCACCATACAGCAAATGGAAAGCACATATAAGAAGATAGTAATCATCACAATGGTAAAATTGGGTACATGAAGATTGGGAGATTGGGTAGCACTAGATACGGTGCAATTTTAAAGCAAAAAGGTAGAAAACTATGAAGATGAAATAGGTACTTTTTAGTTTTGTTTTTGAATGATGCAAAAGTTGGACAGCTTTTCAATTCATTAGGGAGTGAGTTCCATAGACTAGGTCCTTTTATTTGCATAGTGTTTGCACAGATTAAGTTTGACTCTGGGGATATCAAAGATATATTTATTTCTGGTGTAGTGATAATGAGTCATATTACATCTGTCCAGGGAGAGTTTCAGAGCAGGATTTGCATTTAAGAACAGGGTTTTCTAAATGTAGTTGACACAAGAGAATGTGAGGAGTGAGATTATGTTTAGGGAGTTAAACAAGGAGGCTGAGTGTTGTCTGAAAGCAGATTTTGTTATTATTCTGATAGCAGATTTTTGCTGAGTGATGATGGACCTGAGGTGGTTTGCAATGCACTGGTTGAACCCCATGCGAAGATACCATAATTAAGATAGGGATAGATTAGTGCATAATATAGTGTGATGAAAGTAGAGTTAGATACATATCTGATTTTGAAGAGTATACCAACTGTTTTAGAGACTTTCTTAGTTATGTGTTGTATGTGGGTGCTGAAGTTGAGTCTCTTGTCTAGGAATAGGCCAAGAAACTTTCCATCATTTTTACTACTAATGTTACTATTAGTAGTACTTGCTACTATTACTAATGTTAACATTGTCTATCTGAAGCTGAATTGCATTTGTTGATTTGCTTCCAAATAAGATGTAGTAGGTCTTTTCTATGTTATGTGTTAGTTTGTTGGTTGACATCCATAAGTGAATTTTTTTTAGTTCATTATTAACAACATTATTTAGTGTATGTGGGTTGGGGTGAGGGGTAGTATCATCAGCAAACAATATAGGTTTCAGAATGTTAGTGACATTAGTTAGATCATTGATGTGTATATAAGAAATAGGAGAGGTCCCAAAATGCTGCCCTGAGGCACTCCAACGGTTATTGGTAGAGTGGGAGAGGTTATATCATTGATGGCTACACATTGGTGTCGATCACTAAGATAGGATTGGATATAGTCTAGGGCATAGCCTCGGATTCCATAACGATGGAGTTTATGTAAGAGGTAGTTGTGATTAACAGCATCAAAAGCCTTTCTCAGGTCAATGAAGAGTCCAATCGGAAACTCATTTTTGTCAAGGGCTGAGTAAATTATATCAAGGAGACTAATAATTGCATCGTTGGTACTCTTTTGGGAGCGGAAGCCAAACTGACAGGGGCTGAGTTTGTCTAATTTTACGAGGTAGGAGTAGAGCTGTTTGTAGATAATTTTTTCAAATATTTTTGATAGTATGGGTAGGTTTGATATTGGTCTGCAATTGTTTATGTCTGCAGGATTGCCTCCTTTATGAACTGGCGTTACTCTTGCTTTTTTAAGGGTATCAGGTAAGGTATGACACTAAGAATTTGTTGAACAGCAGAGCTATTGGTGGCGCATGGGCATGGGAGGCGCTCTTGTATATAATGGATGGGATTTCACTGATGTTCCCAGCTTTGGTTTTTAGTGAGTGTATGATGGACACAACATCTGTCTGGCTGACTGGTGAAAGGAAAAGTGAGTTTGGATAGCTGCTTGAGAGATATGTGTTGATATGTATCTGGGTCTGTGGGATTTTACTGGTAAGGTTAGCACCAACCTATGAAAAGAAGCTATTAAATTCATTTGCCATTTCTAAATCAGTTGACGATATAGCCATCCTTTGAGAGTGTTATTTGGTTGTGGGAGTGTTGTTTAGTTCCTAGGATATTAGAGATGGTTTTCCATGTGCTTTTCATGTTGCCTTTTGCTTCTTTGAATCTAGTCTCATAATATAAAAGTTTAGCTTTTCTTATGATACTGGTAAGCATTGATGAGTACCTTTTAACTACTTCCTTTGTAACTAGGCCAATCCTAAATTTCTTTTCATATTGAAGTTTTTTGTTGATTGATTTGAATATGCCACTTGTGAGCCACGGACTGTTTATTCTTCTGTCAGTTATTTGTTTGGTAAGGAGGGGACAGTGAGTGTTGTAGAGGTTTAGAGTTTTTGAGAGAGGATAGCTAATGAGTTTATATCCTGTGTATTATTGAATTCAGATTCCCGGTTAATATTATGAAGTGCATTTGAGAGATTGCCTAAAGCTGATTCACTGTGTAGCCTAAATGAGAGTTTCTTGCTTTTTGGTGGTGTTATGTCCATGTTTGCTATGAGGAAGGTAGGATAGTGGTCAGTTGTTCTGTCATAGATTATCCCAGATGTAAGGGGAGCTGTTATATTAGTCCATAAGTGATCCAAGGTAGTGGTAGATGTTTGAGTGACTCGGGTGGGCTTGGTGCTTGTTGGGATTAGCATACAGGAGTTCATGCTGTTATGAAAATAGTCATCTTGAGAGTTATTTTGTAGATCAAGGTCAGTATTGAAATCAACTCCTAGAATGATGTGATTTTTGTTGAGGTTGTTATTTTTGATAAGATTTCTTACGTTATCTGAGAATGAAGCAATATTTGTATTGGGAAATCTATAGATGGCACCGATAGTCAAGGAGGATTTAAGGGATTTACTGGAGAACTTGACAAAGGTATATTCACAATAGTTATCTCTATCACTAATGACACTATTGCAGATGAAGGTATCTTTGTAATATATTGCTGTGCCACCTTTTTTTATTAGGCCTGCAGTTGTGAATGGCTGTATAACCAGCTAAGTTGTAGATTTGGGTATAGTTTTTACTTAGTCAGGTTTCTGTTAAAATAATGAATAATAATTTAGTACCTAGTGCTGTGAGTAGTGCATTTATATCATCAAAATGTTTACCAAGTGATCTAACATTTTGGTTGTAAACTGATAAGCAGGTGCTATTTAGGAGTTTGTTTTTGCAAGATTTGCTGTGTAAAACCTACAATAATGATGATCAATGTGCTGATTATTGTGGATATGAGACATAAGATTTCGATCAGGATCAATATCAGTATGCATGTAGATGCAATGGGGTCACGATACAATAAGACAAGCAATTACAGACACAGTTAAATACTAAATCTGCTGTAAATAGAAAGTAATTATAGCAAAACACAACAATAAATATCAGTACACAAAAAATAGAAACAATTAGAAGTAGAGTGAAGATCACCGTAGATAGCCAGGAAGGATACAGAAGTTAGGTTAAGCGAGAAGGCAAAAAATCAGTAGAATGACAAGATTAATATATAGCAAAGATAATAATACAAATAATAATCATAAAGTAAAATAATCTTAAAGATAAATTATTTTATATAGCTTAGTTGTGAACCTATAATTAGTATGAACTTAAGAAAACTAAATGAGCTCAATAAATAATTACAATAAGTGATGTATAAATTAAATTACAATTAGATTTAAAATTTAAAATATAACAGGGCAAGATTAAATTAATTAGTAAAATTTTACTATAACACTGAGGTAGATCCTTACATAAATACTGAATCTGCTGTAATTAGAGAATTATTATAGCAAAACACAATAATAAATGCAAGTACACACACAAAAAAGAAACAATTAGAAGTATAATAAAGATTACCGTAGATACCCAGGAAGGATACAGAAGTTAGGTGGAGAAAACAAAAAATCAGTAGGGACTGTCAAGATTAACATATAACAAAAAATAATGAGACAAATGATAATCGTAAAGTAAAATAATCTTAAAGATAATTAATTTTATATAGCTTAGTTTTGAACCTATAATTAGTATGAACTTAAGAAAACAAAATGAGTTCAATAATTAATTTCAATAAATGACATAAATCAAAATTTAATTATATTTAAAATTTAAAAAAAAACAGGGTAAGGTTAGACTTAAGAGTAAAATTTTACAATGATACTGAGGTAGATGCTTACATAAGTGCATGGAGACTTGACTGATTACTTAGGAACTTATATGGATGAGAGAACATTAGTTAAACGGTAAGGCAGAGACAGCGCCTTGGACAAGGTGAGATTAAGTTAGGTTGCTTACATAAGGTTGTTAGGTTAGGTTCTAACACTCAAGAGTTATTTTCAGTATTAGCATTGGGCGGGTTCAGGTTTTCAGATATACCACAATCATTAAAGAAGACCAGTAGTTGTTGGTCACACTTAATTTCATATATTTTTCCTGCACTTTCCTTCTTTACAATGATCGTTCCATTCCTAGTGTAGCACTGCTTGATAAGACCAGGGTTTAGTTTGCAAATTTTACGCTGCCTGAAGAGGAGGGATCCACGCTGCTCTGTAAGGCACTCATTTATGTAGAGGTTAGTTTTTTGCTTAGCAGCTGATTGTGTGAGGTCAAACTTAACAGCGGGATTTGCAAGTTTGATGAGTATTCTCCTACTGCTATGGGAACTGTTTTTATCTATCTTGACAGCTGATTTGATATCAACGTTGACTTTGATCTTTGAATTAATTAAGGTGTGGGCTATGTTACAACAATTCTCACCATGTTGTTCATCAGGCAGATCAGTAGAGCTAATTATCAGGGAGTCATGAAGTTGTTGTTGCTCTTGGTCATCTTCGGAAGCCGCCTGGTGAATCTGATGGAGATTAATTTGTTTTTCCAGCTTTTGAAGGAAGTCGCTTTGAGCTGAGTAGGTTTCATCGACCTTGATCTTATGTATTTGATCCATTGCGTCGTTTGCAACAGCTTGTAAGTTAAGAATTTCTTGGTTGTTATTCGTCGACGATTCAAGGAGGCGGTCTATAGTTTGTTGTTGTTGGGTGACTGTGGCTTGGAGGGCCGAAATTGCTTCAGATTGCAGGAGCACAAGGTTGTGCAGTTTCTGCAGCCATGGGTTACTCCTCAAAGGTTTGAAGTTTGAACAGGGAGCCATAGATTGAATGAATTCTAAAGCTTGAGTTTTAAGTTAAGTTGAAGGCGGGGAGTGGCAGAGAGGAGGGGGAGTGGATGCTGTGTTTACCAACATCGACGAGGAATGCAGCGTTGCCAGTGTTTCATTCAGGTCTCTTGGAGTTATGGATAAAGAGCGAGAGGCACCCCTACCTTGTTTGCTGCTATGTTTGGGCATGTTTTCAGCGATAGCTTTTTGGTAATGTTTCCAGAGGTAGATACTTGGAGAATGGTAGTGGGGTTAGGAGTATAGTGAACGTTTGGCAGCAGGCAAGCACAATGAAAATTGGTTAATTGTGGTTGATTACTGTTGAGATTCGCTGTGAGTTATGGAATATTAAGTCTCCATGCACTTAACTTTTGCTGGGCAGTAGTTAGGCCATGCAGTGTTAGGTGGAGACGAAATTAACACGAATTTTTCTGCTGCAGTGCCAGTGCCGGTGCCACCCCCCAGCGATTCCCGCCGAAAGTAAATACCCTATTGGGTCATTACCATTCACAGGATGGGTATGGGGTTCACTACTGCCTACAGAATGGCTATGGGGTCACACCTACAGGATGGATATGGGGTCCATTACCGCCAACAGGATGGGCATGGAGTCCATTACCACCCACAGGATGGGTATGGGGTTCAATACCGCCCACAGGATTGGTATGGAGTCAATTACCGCCCTCAGAATGGGCAAGGGGTTCACTATCACCAACAGGATGGGTATGGAGTTTATAATTATAATAAGCTCTATTAATTATTATATATAATAATGGTGAGTCGCTAATCAACATTTTATATAATAGTGTGTATTGTGAAATTCTCAAGAGAATGAATTGTAGGAACGCCAACAGAAAACGATATTACATTGGAATGTCTATGGGATACTCTACTGCAAACAGGATGGCTATAGGGTCCAAAACAAGTCACACGATGTTTATTGGGCCCACTACCACCCAAAAGGATAGATGGGCCAACTACCATCTTTTGGATAGGTATAGAGACCACTACCACCTTTTGGATAGGTATGAAGTTCACTACTGTCCAGAGGATGGGTATATGGTACATTACCGCCAAGCGAATGGATATGGGATCCGCTACCACCCACAGGATGAATATGGGGTTCATTACTGCCAATAGGATGGGCATGGGGTCCACGAACACACAGGATGGATATTTGGTCCACTACCGCCCACAGGTTGGGTATGGGGTCTACTGCCGCCCATGGGATGAGTATAGGGTCCACTACCACCCATTGAATTGGTTTGGGGACCATTACCATCAACAGAATGGGTATTGGGTCCACAACCACTCACAGGATGGATATAGGGTTCACAACTAGTCACAAGTTGTGTATGGGATATGGGGTCCACAACCACTACGGGTGGTAGTGGATCCAATACCCATTAATTACCACCCAATGGATTGGTATCGGGTCCAATACCACCCGAAGGATTGGTATCGGGTTCACTACCACCCGTAGGATTGGTATGTGGTCCACTACCAACTGTAGGATTTGTATGGGGGCCCTATACCCCCCCCCCCCACAGGATGGCTATGGGTCCAATACTGCCAACAGGATGGGAATGGGGTCCACTACCGCCAACCGGATGGGTATTTGGTTAACTACAGCTCACGGGTTGGGGTATGGGGTCACCTACATCTCATGGGTTGCGGAATGGGGTCAACTACAGCTCACGGGCTGGAGTATGGGGTCAACTACAGCTCACGGGCTGGAGTATGGGGTCAACTACAGCTCACTGGCTGGAGTATGGGGTCAACTACAGCTCACTGGCTGGAGTATGGGGTCAACTACAGCTCACGGGCTGGAGTATGGGGTCAACTACAGCTCACGGGCTGGAGTATGGGGTCAACTACAGCTCACTGGCTGGAGTATGGGGTCAACTACAGCTCACTGGCTGGAGTATGGGGTCAACTACAGCTCACTGGCTGGAGTATGGGGTCAACTACAGCTCACGGGCTGGAGTATGGGGTCAACTACAGCTCACGGGCTGGAGTATGGGGTCAACTACAGCTCACGGGCTGGAGTATGGGGTCAACTACAGCTCACGGGATTGGGGTATTGGGTCAACTACAGAACATACATACATATATGTATGATATATGTATGTATACATATATGTTGGGGCCTCGTAGCCTGGTGGATAGCGCGCAGGACTCGTAATTCTGTGGCGCGGGTTCGATTCCCGCACGAGGCAGAAACAAATGGGAAAAGTTTCTTTCACCCTAAGTGCCCCTGTTACCTAGCAGTAAATAGGTACCTGGGAGTTAGTCAGCTGTCACGGGCTGCTTCCTGGGGTGTGTGTGTGTGTGTGGTGTGGGGAAAAAAAAAAAAAAAAAGTAGTAGTAGTTAGTAAACAGTTGATTGACAGTTGAGAGGCGGGCCGAAAGAGCAAAGCTCAACCCCCGCAAAAACACAACTAGTAAACACATACATACATACATAGATACGTACATACATACATACATACGTACATACATACATACATACACAAACCAGGACCAGGGCGAAGGGACAGGGAACACACGTGGGGCCGCGCTCGCTCCTCGAATAAGTAGTCATATCTCTGACATCAAAGAGATACGGAGGAGAGTCAGTGCGTAATGATAGTACGGTGACACATAGTAGACAACACATAGGCAATAGAAATTTAGTGGCTGTGTAGGATTGTGCGAAGTGAACAACTACAATAGGAGTACGACATCTGTACCACGAGGGAGGAAACTTGGAGCCTGGCAGCGGTATGGTCAACAACAACGACAGTTACCTCAGATGCTTCATACTCACCTAGTGTGCTCTGGTTGTTGAGCTGGCCGGTAAGAGTCTCTTGTGTCTATTAACGGTGTACAGTGTTTTTAGTATAACAAGTAGTCTTGGATATCAGATAAAGAAGGCAAAAGAATCTTGAAATATACGGCTCATGTGGGCACTACTTTCTCACACCCATGTGTCATAAAACCACACCGCCAATACCCCCCCCCCCACCCCCCAATTTACACCACCCACCACACACACACACGTACACACACACACATACACACATACATACATACATACAAAGAGTAAATTAATGAACTGTAACACAATGATACAGTGACTGACTCCAGAGCTTTGTGTAGATAGAGAAGAACCGCCATCATCAATCTAATAGAACTTAGTGAATCACCTATTGGGAGGCAACAACGGATCACCATCGTCATCCATACATCGTCATTACTCATCTGGTTGTGTGAGCGGGAGGCAGACTGGCATGTACCCCTCTCTGGTCAATTAATCAGGTGTACAGATTGAGGTAAAATATTATCAAATTCTTGTTCAGGATATCATATATATTTAAAATCTCAAAGTGGCTCATTATAGGTCGAGGTTAACGCTTACGGGAACTCATGACACACGCACGCACGCATGCACACACGCGAGCGCACACACAAAAACACACACACACACGCACACAAATGTTCAGTCAGGGGAAAAAGGATTAACACCTTTTGTGGACAGGGGATAAAACCTTAGTATACTCCATCCCACATCTTACCCCCCTATCTGACCTGACCTGACCTGGTCGCCATCTCTACCCCCTCCCCTAGTTCCCCGCATCCCCCATACACACATTCTCCCCCTCCCCACTCTCTCCCTTTCCCTTTCCCACTCTCTCTCTCTCCCGCTCTCGTTCTCTTCTCTCTCTCTCTCTCTCTCTCTCTCTCTCTCTCTCTCTCTCTCTCTCTCTCTCTCTCTCTCTCTCTCTCTCTCTCTCTCTCTCTCTCTCCTCCCTCGCTCTCCCTACCTTCCCTCTCTCTCTCCCTCTCTTTCCTTCCCTCCCCCCCTCTCTGCCCACACGCTCGTACATGCTCACACACACACACTCTCGTGTTGGGTGGACACGGGTTGGGAGCTCCTGGTTCACTAGTGGAGAGGGAGGGGTAACCAGGCAACTTCGAAGTGAAAAAGTGTGTACAAGTGAATGAAAAAAACCTTGGGTTTTGATCAAAGCCATAAGGTAGTGAAGAAAAACAGTATAAGTAGCATAATAGAAAATAGTTGATGAAGTACTGTGGCAGTGTGTAGTGTGGAGCAGACCTCACCGACCTCTGACCGTGACCTCACCCCCGGCAGCAACCTTCCCAACACCACGTGGGAAGACGCTTGGAGATTCACTCACCTATTGTGTTAGCAGGACGGTAAGATACTTGGAACCCCTGTGGGTAAGGTTGGATTATAGCAATGACTAGGTCAGGAAGGGCGTCTAGGTCCATCAGTATTATGATTGAAGAAGAAGATAGGTTTGTGGAGAAGATGATTGGGAAATTTGTAGAGAAGAGGGATGTTTGGATAGATGATCTAATCCAGGGGATTAAAAGTGAAATCTTTAATAAGATACAGGACGAGGTTCAAAGACTCAAACAAGAGTTTATGGATTATATTCAAGAGGAAATCAGGAAGAGCAGGGTAGAATGGCAAGGAGAAATAACTAGGCTTACTAATGAATTTGGCAGGAATAAGGGAAGCTTGGCAGGGGAAGGGGGAGTAGTAGTAGGTGGAGTAGCGGGAGTGGGAGAGGTGGGGGTCAGCCAGGGAGGGGGCCACCAGCATGACCCCTGAACTGAGAAAGAGGACAATCATAATCCATGGATTCCTTGAAGCCAGGGCACCATCGAGTCAGGAAAGGATGGAGATTGAAATTTTGGAGCTACAGGGGATCTTGAGAGATATGAGAGCCCATATGGCAGGGAATGAGGTGCAAGTCCACTGACGCATTGGGCCATACAACTGTAACAGGAAACGACCTGTCCTAGTACAGTTCACTAACGAAGAGGAAGTGGATTACATACTGCATCACAAACACTTACTCAGAGGTAGCGAAAATTACTACAACGTATATATTGACAAATTCATGACAAAGGAGGAGCAGGTAGCCCACAGAGCAAGCAAACAACAATACAACTCTTCCCATTTGAGCGTAGCTACACACCCCAGTGCTAATCCATCCCATGCTAACCAGCTCACACCTGCTTCTCAGGTCACTCCCTCCCCAAATCAGCCCTCCCTGCCCCTTCTTATCTCCCCAACACCTCCCTTGACCCCTCTGACCCCACTGCAGTCAAATTCATCCCACATTCCAAGGACCCCCTCATCACCTCAACCCCCAAAACCCATCCAGCTCTCATCCCCTCAATCCCCAAAACCCACCCAGTCTTCATCCCCTCAACCCCAAAAACCCACCGAGCCCTCATCCCTTCACCCCCCAAAATCTTCCCAGCCCTCACCCCTCCTCATTCCCTCTCCTTCCATGTGACCCCCACCCTTGCGAGGGGGGTGGGAGGTTCCCCCCACCCCCTCTATCCTTCCCCCTCCCAACCTCTCAACCTCTATCTGTCTCCCAACCTTACGCTATCTCCCAACCCCTCTATGCCTATCAGACCCTCCCTAATCTTCAGACCCAGTATGCCCTTTCTACTCCAGACCTACCAACCCAGGCCCTACCCCAGACCCTCCTACCTACCTTCCTAGAAGCCCAGCCCCCATTAGCCCCCCCAAGCACCCCTCCCGACCTCTTTCACCCCCATACACCCCCCGGACCCCCCCAGACACCCCCCGGATCCCCCCGGACACCCCCCGGATCCTTCCCGCCCCCAGTCATCCCCCAGACACCCCCCAGATCTCCCAGGTCCCCCTGCCCCCAGTCGCCCCCCCAGACACCCCCCAGATCCCCCCAGACTCCCAGAGAAAGGGAGAACTCTGGTACAAGAGTTTCCATGAAGAATCTGAAGGTTTGGTACACCAATGCTGATGGGGTATCATATAAAGTAGAAGAGATAAAAGAAAGAGTGAGTGAGGCAGATCCTGACATAGTTGCAATTGTGGAAACTAAAATTAATGACATGATCTCAGATGCAATCTTTCCTGAAGGGTACCAGGTGATACGAAAAGAGAGGACGCAGAGACAGGGAGGAGGAGTGGCACTCTTAATAAAGCGGAAATGGAAGTTTGAAGACCTGGGAAATCGGGTTACCAATGAGTACACAAGCTTCATACATGGAACTCTGACAGTAGATGGGAGGAAGATTGTGATCTTGGTAATCTACAATTCCCCACCAAACAGTAGAAGACCCAGGCAGGAGTATGATGACAAGTACAAGGCATGTATAGATGAACTGTAGAAGGCAGCAACACTAGCCTACAGAATGAGAGCGAAGCTGCTGATCATGGGGGACCTAAATCATGGAGAGATAAATTGGGAATCAAGGAATCCCCATGGAGGGGACGAAACGTGGGGAGCAAAATTAGTAGATGTTATAGACAGGAATTTCCTAACACAACATGTGAAGGAAGACACAAGGGAAAGAGGAGGTGATGCACCGAGCCTATTAGACCTGATTTTCACCCAGAACGTAGAAGATATCGAGAATTTAGAGCATGAAATACCTCTAGGGGCCAGTGACCATTGTGTCCTAGTCTTTGACTACATGATGGAATTCAAACTTATGACCATGGGACAAGAGATCTGGGAAAGGAGAGTTGACTACAGGAAAGGGGACTATAAGAGGATAAGGGACTATCTGGGTGAAGTGCAGTGGGAGGAAGAAATTAGAGGAAAAACAGTCCAAGATATGATGGACCTAGTCATACAGAAATGCCAGGAGGCCGAAGAGAGATTTATACCAACAGTAAAGGGAAAAAATAAGAAGGAATATAATAACCCATGGTTTAATAGACAGTGTCAGGAAACAAAAATGGCCAGCAGGCGGGAGTGGAGGAAGTACAGAAGACAAAGAACAGAGGACTACAGGATCAGATACAACAGAGCTAGGAACGATTACATTAACATAAGACGAACATCGGAAAGGGACTATGAGAACGATATTGCAATCAAAGCGAAAAAACAACCTAAGTTACTACACAGCCATATAAGAAGAAAAATGTCGGTGAACGACCAAGTGACAAGACTATGGAAGACAGAGGGGGCATATACTGAAAGTGACAAGGAAATCTGCGAGGCACTGAATGCCAGTTTCCATGGAGTGTTCACTACCGCGCCTGAGCAGCTCCCATTGGTGGAAGGGGTTACCCAGATGAAAGACTATCAGATATAGAAGTGACAGCAGAGGAGGTAATGAAACAGTTCATAACTCTAGATGCAACTAAAGCAGTTGGACCAGACAAAGTATCACTGTGGATACTAAAAGAAGCAGCGCAGGCCCTCAGCGTGCCTCTGGCAATGATCTTTAATGAGTCACTTATGTCGGGAGAATTGCCCAGGTGCTGGAAGAAGGCAAATGTCATGCCGATCTTCAAGAAAGGTGATAGGGAGGAGGCACTTAACTATAGATCTGTATCACTGACAAGCATCCCCTGTAAAATACTGGGAAGAATAATTAGGCTACGACTGGTTGCACACCTGGAGAACATTAGGTTTGTGAACAAACATCAACATGGGTTCTGGACAGGGAAATCGTGCCTAACAAACCTTCTGGAATTCTATGATAAAATAACGAGGATAAGACAGGACAGAGATGGTTGGGCAGACTGCATATTTCTGGACTGCCGAAAAGCCTTTGATACAGTACCGCACATGAGACTGCTGTTCAAGCTCGAGAGGCAGGCGGGGGTGGTGGGAAAGGTCCTAGCATGGATAAGAAACTACCTAACAGGAAGGAGCCAAAGAGTTACGGTAAGGGGCGAGAAGTCGGACTGGCGAACAGTAACAAGTGGAGTACCACAAGGATCGATGCTGGGACCAATTCTATTTCTTGTATATGTTAACGACATGTTTACAGGCGTAGAGTCCTATATGTCGATGTTTGCGGATGATGCAAAGTTGATGAGAAGAGTTGTGACAGATGAGGATTGCAGTATCCTCCAAGAGGACCTGAACAGGTTGCAGAGATGGTCAGAGAAATGGCTACTGGAATTCAACACGAGCAAATGTAAAGTTATGGAAATGGGACTAGGAGATAGGAGACCAAAGGGACAGTACACAATGAAGGGGAACAACCTACCTGTGACGACGCGCGAAAGAGACCTGGGTGTGGACGTAACACCTAATCTATCTCCTGAGGCACATATAAATAGGATAACGACAGCAGTGTACTCTGCACTGCCAAAAGTTAGAACATCATTCAGAAACCTAAGTAAGGAGGCATTTAGGGCGCTTTACACTGCCTACGTGAGGCCAGCCTTAAAGTATGCCACCTCATCATGGAGTCCCCATCTGAAGAAGCATATAATGAAACTGGAAAAGGTTCAGAGGTTTGCAACGAGACTTGTCCCAGAGCTATGATGGATGGGGTATGAGGAGCGCCAGGGGGAACTGTGCCTTACGACACTAGAAAGAAGAAGGGAGAGGGGGGACATGATAGGAATGTATAAGATACTCAGAGGGATTGACAGAGTGGACATAGACGAAATGTTCACACGGAATAGTAACAGAACGAGGGGACATGGATGGAAGCTTTAAACTCAGATGAGTCACAAAGATGTTAGGAAGTTTTCTTTTAGCGTGAGAGTAGTGGGAAAATGGAATGCACTTCAGGAACAGGTTGTGGAAGGAAATACTATTCATAATTTTAAAACCAGGTATGATAGGGAAATGGGACAGGAGTCATTGCTGTAAACAACCGATGCTCGAAAGGCGGGATCCAAGAGTCAATGCTCGATCCTGCAGACACAACTAGGTGAGTACACACACACACACACACAAACACACACACACACACACACACTCACACATACACGCGCGCGCGCATCCACGCATCAGATTCTTAACTTACAATATTTATGATTTACCAATTTATGTTACTATATAGACTCTCAATTTCACAATATTGTATAAACCTGGAACTTAAAATTTGTCAATCAGTTTCATAAATTGAGAACCATGTTAATTATCAGTTAATCATTAATTTACTCACTTAAATATTTTCACATTAATATTAGCTACTATAGTCTTTTTTTGTTACAATATTCCAGCACTGTTAATGAACTCAAAAGCTTTAAGCTAGTACATCTGTGCCTCCAATCCATATTTGTCTGTTCCAATTGTTTATATTGCGGTAGTGGACCCCATACCCATCCTGTGGGTCATAGTGATCCCATACCCATCCTGTGGGGTGGTAGTGATCCCATACCCATCCTGTGGGGTGGTAGTGGACCCTCATACCCATCCTATGGGTGGTAGTGGACCCCCATACCCATCCTATGGGTGGTAGTGGACCCCCATACCCATCCTGTGGGTGGTAGTGGACCCCATTCCCATCATGTGGGTGGTAGGGATTCCATACCCATCCTGTGGGTGGTAATGGACCCCGTACCCATCCCATGCTTGGTAGTGAACCCCCATACCCATCCTGTGGGTGGTAGTGGACCCCATACCCATCCTGTGGGGTGGTAGTGATCCCATACCCGTCCTGTAGGCAGTAGTGGACCCCATACCCAACCTACAAATGGTAGTGATTGTTGGATATTTCCAACACCAAATACAACATTGTTGTATTCTCATTACTTATTACTAACCATACTAATTATTGTAGTAAGTAAAATTAACAACACGTAGAATTCTCATGTACTAATAATTTCATCTGTGCAGTAGGCTAGAATTCTCACGTCACCTGACGCCAGTATTGCGTCAGATTTCCTTACAGTAAACACATTATATCCAATGTGTGTGAGAATTAAATTCGATTCTCCATAATTAAAGCATTCTGTATGATAACTAATTGCAGACGAATTGATCTCTAACTAAAAGCCGAATAGAGCGTTAGAATCATAGCGTCTATCTCGTGATAAAGTTAACGTCACCAATGAATGCCATGGGGAGACATTAATTCCTCTCCCTTATATATTTACTATCCTTAAATTGGTAAATAACAATATTTTGTTCCTCTAAATAATAAACCCGTCCAGTCTTTAACGTTTCAAGCGCAAATGCGAGAAATATTAATGTTCGAGACAATAATTTGTTTTATGAACGCGGGCTCGGCGTGGGTAGAGGGACGCCATCTCAGTACACGTGGAGAGCCGCTCAGAGGCAGACCTGCGCTTACCGTACTCATAAGAAGACGCCATTGCCCAGCAAATAGGGCAGGTGTTATCCATCCTCAGATGAAAGTCGCCACTGTGAGGCGTGAATAACCTTGCAGATAGTATCTTCAGCTAGTGCTGGTGTCAAATAAGGAGCCCTTTGACTTGGTTCCTGACGACACGTGACCAGCCAGCGGAACGCATCATTATTCAGGATAGGCCTAGCCGGAGCCTGAGATGCGAAACACGGCAATCTTAATACTTATACAGTGCCCACAGCTAAGTATATTCTTTTATGTGATGCATCAGGTAGAAGTTTTAATAGTAGCAGGGTGATTGTCCGTTACGACGCACGATAACACCTAATAACAGGTGATTAAATTTGTCACCTGTAACTCTTAATATTCTTGAATATAGACTTAGTAGTTAAATCAGTTGCTACTGAAAATTATTTGTCTTGCAGCACGAGAGAAGAATTCTCCATGCTGCCTTCCCCCATGTTAACCCGTTCCACTCGTCAGTCGACCGAGTCTGGAGAATAAGAGGACTTCCATGGCTTTCTAAAGGAATCTTCATTAAGCTAAGATTTATTTCATTTTATAATTCTATTGCAATTTATCTTGTGCAGAATTCTTTGGGATTAATATGTGGTTTACTGTAACTCATTACTATGCTCATAATCTATGTTCCTCCCTTTGGTAATGATATCAGTTTCAATATTATTTTATAGGATTAGATTATTATTAATTGAATTAGTGAACGAACCACACTAATTCCTGGACGTACTTACCTCCAGTAATAACCCCCCAATGTAGGTGTTTGAGGTTTGTTTCATTTAATAATACAGCCCATTAATTATTATTATGATCATACTTTCTAGTTTTATCCATAGTTACTGGTTTCATCTAGGAATTATCTAATGATCAGAAATTCTCAGTTTCCCTCTTTACTTTAAAAGCGGGTGGTCCTTCGTAATTTAATTTACTACATTAATATTTAAATAATCAGATTCAAGCCCCAAATATCCCACAATATGGTCCTTTTCGAACCGGATAGGCATTAAACTTATAATTAAAATATTAACCATTAATAACTAATCCTTGTGTGATAGAAGCTAGACTAACTATTTAATTATTTGTGTCAACTAACAGTGTAACACATCAGTTAGCCTAGATCACACTAACATATTGCTACGTTCACCTCATGTATAAAGTAGCTTTAGTGGGTCATAGCCAATTACCCACAACACTTAGACCTATACCTCACACCGAGGTGAGAATCTTTAGGTCACCAGGAGCAACAGCTCATAACTTTTACAATAACAGCACCCTAACACCTGCGTTAGAGTGGCCTCACCATCTAACCATTATATACTTAGATGACATCCACCCCCACTCGTCATCCAGCCGAGGTGATCAAACACCTCAAAAACATAATTTCTTGTTTCAAGCTCATCAGTGAATCAGTAGTATTCACATTAGTGGAACCTCGCCAACCAAGTCAAGATAATCGTTGGGGAGTAACCCCAGAATACTACCTGAGAGCTGCTAAGTACATAAATTTCAGGCTGAAAAAACGAGTGAGATTGGATGCCACATATATCCAATTTACAGCCAGACCTTACAGACAGAACCTGATCAGAGACGGTGTACATTTGTCAGAGGAATCTAGGTTGCATGTGGTTGACAAGTTAATTAACACCATCAACCATCACAAAAGGCTGTAGCTAGCAAGCCAAACTTAACTGTACATAATTGTTCACCTGTGTGTGCAAGAGCACTCTTTTAAAACAAAAAAAACAAAAATACAGCACAACTATATTTACCTTACTGCACCACAATAATCTTTACCCATGTTAGTAGGTAGAATTTAGGCTGAGATTGTGCTGAATTTGGTACAAGCTCAGACTAAATAATTTTATAGTTCTTAGTTAGGAATTATTACGACTAGATCTAAAACTAGTCAGTGTTGTATGTATTATATTATTTGTGCTGACCCTATACAGGGTGGGATTAATTTTTGAGATAACTCTGATTGGAGTGTCTCCATAATATTTCTCTTGTATGCATTATTTTGTGTATCTATTTTGTGTATTGCTGGATTCTCTCCATTAACTCTGATGGTGATATGGATGAGCTAACCGGACGAGAACTAATGGTGAAGTTCAGACAGTACACAAAATATCTAGCTATTTGTTGTTAGGTAGGTAGGTACATTCAACCTCAAACGAGGTGAAATATAAAGTAGTCACCTTAAATTAGGCTACAATTAATGTTACCAGTTCACTAATGTTACGAACCCGGATCCAGCGTCCGAGCCTGGAGCAGTGACAACCACGCCATCTGTGGGTCAGCTCCCGAAACCCCCGCCAAACGGACGACGACACCTAGTGAGGACAGCGTGTACTGGCCTCGAGGACCAGTTTCCAGTCTGGTTCAGCGCTCAACACCGCCGCTCCTGACCTCTGGTGAGGTGGTGCTCCGACGACAGCGCCATCTATGGACTGGATACGTCAGGTGTTAGTATCTGAGCCTGTGAGTGTGGTGTATTAGTATCCCAGTTATTGATGACGTGTCTGCTTACAGAGCCGACCTGGGACCACTGTGTTGAAGGTGGAGTCAGTCTACCCGAGGCAGCCAGTCTCCATACAGTGAAGTTTGCTGCAGCTGTTGTGACGTCGTCCCCCCGGAAGAACACTGTGGTGTGTTAGCCTGCCATTGGAGTGGCAGTGAAAGGATTTACCCGGGACCGACGGTTGGAGACGATAATCCACTGGGGTATTGAGGACAGGAGGGTGATTGGTGATATCACACGAGACTCCTGTCTAGGGCGTACCCCTGTTATCGTTCGTGGAGTGGCCGTACCAGCCTTGGTGGCTCAGTACCTGCCAGCAGACCTGCTGGACGTGTGGTTGACGGCCTCCACGACGGTGCCCCCAGTGGACCTGTGTTTTGGCTGACCTGTGGCCAGGGTAGGCTCGGTATTCTCAGAAGACACGTCTTGAGGCCACGAAGAAAGCACCGCGGACTCGGCACCTAGCTTCTTGATCAAGGGTCTTCAGCAGAAGACTAGATTGTGCACGATCCCCTTGTAAAGTGTTAATACCCCTCCCCCTTGTGTACTCTTTTATTCTATATATTTAAACGGTGATGGTGAACATTATATTATATTAAGTTCTTAGCTTTCTTTCCCTACTCCCTTTAAGTTACTTGCGTCACGGATCTCATCCCTTGATAGCCACTACTGGCTTGGGAACGGATACATATATCTTCCTCTAACAACATCAGAGTGAGAACCCCGTTGCGTCCCGAGAGGGCCGTAACAACTAATGAACAAGTACCCAAGCTTCATTAGTAATACATATACTAACACTGTGAAGTTTGAACCTAAGCCCAACATGGCTACTCCTGAACAATTGAGGAGAACCTATTAATATTAATAGGCGCGGATCATTATTACAAGTTTATAACTGGATGCACTAGACAACATGGTATGAATTTGTTGTCGTCCGCAGGGGGCAAATTGCTCACAGGACCCGTGCTTTTCAGACAAGGTCCAGCGTCCACAAACCAACAAACCAATAATGTAATTGTGGCGTGACTAGGCTTAGAGCAGTCACCCCTACGCTTCAGGGAAATAGCCAAGGACATTGAGTCTGACCCACCAATACATCGTTTGTGGGATTTAGATACGTTAGGCATCATCCCTGAGCAACCAAGTCCTGATGATACGTGGACTTACCAGCAATATCTGGATACAGTTGTCTACTCAAATAAACAATACTGGGTACGACTCCCATGGAAGTTAGATCATCCACAACTTCCAGTGAATTATTTTATGGCAGCCTCACAATTGCAGTCTCAATTAACACGACTGCAGAAGCAGCCAGACAAACTAACCATGTATCACCAACTTATCCAACAACAACTTAACAATAAGTTCATTGAAGTTGTTGAACACGATGACCGAAAAACAGGTCATTACTTACCTCACCATGCTGTGGCGAAAGACTCATTGACAACACCTATTCGTATTGTCTTTAACTGCAGTGCTAAAGTAAAGCCGAGCAGTGTGTCTTTAAATGAATGTCTCCAAACGGGACCTAGCCTAACACAAAGGCTACATGACGTGTTGTTACGATTTCGCAAAGGCATTTTTGCCTATACAGCTGACATCAGCAAAGCCTTTCTCCGAGTAGGATTGCAGGAGGAAGATCGTGACTACACAAAATTCCTCTGGTTCAAGGATCCACTGGATCCCAACAGTGAAGTAATCACCTATCGGTTTGCCTCCGTATTATTTGGTGCCACGTCCTCACCGTTTCTTTTGCAAGCAACATTAGACACGCATTTGAGGAAATCAGACAGCCCTTATAAGGCAACCATTAGCGACAACTTGTATGTCGACAATTTCCAGGGGACAACTAATGATCAAGCTGATCTGGTAGAAATCTACCATGAGGCTAACCGTGAACTGTTAGGAGCCAATATGCCTCTACAGTCATGGGCCTCAAATAATAAACTGCTTAACCAGTTAATCGAGAAAGAATTTCCCGATTATCAGGTACCCAGTAAATTAAAGGTTCTAGGCGTGGAATGGAACACCAACACTGACGAGATGAATGTCAAGTCAGTGCAAACTGATAATTCAACCCTTACCATGAGAACACTGCTCTCATTTGTCAGTCAACCATTTGACCCTTTAGGCCTACTTAGTCCTATATTAATAAGGGGCAAACTCCTAATGCAGGAGTGCTGGCAGCAACATATGGGATGGGATGATCCGTTATCAAGTGAGTTACAAGCCAAATGGCAAATACTCTCAACGGATTTTAATCAGTTAGGCGTTTTGAAATTTCCTTGTAATGCTTCAGGACCAAACTTACCCAACAATTTGCACGTTTTTTGCGATGCCTCTGGCAAAGCATATGGCGCAGCAGCCTATTTAGTTAACAGTGCTCAATCAATTTTACTCACATCAAAAGCAAGAGTTGCTCCCATCAAGAAGAGATCCTTACCTCAGATGGAGTTGACTGCATTGCTAGTGGGAGTAAGATTGGCCCATTGCCTGGCAAAGACACTCAGTAATATCCACTTTGGTGAGATTGTAGTGTGGTCAGACAACGAGGCAGTCTTACAATGGGTAAGAAACAATAACAACAAAACTCCTTACGTCAGTAATCGCGTCAGGGAGATTCATGATTTATCCGCAGGATATAAGTTCAGACATGTCCCTACTAAGGACAATCCTGCAGATTATTTATCAAGAGGATTGACATTAAAACAACTTGTCAAGTCTTCGCTGTGGTTCAATGGACCTTCATGGCTTGTTGGTGGTCAGTGGCCCAAACAAAAGTCACAAGTCATAGTGACCAATATCACCACTCCCATGATGGAACCAGAGCCTCAGCGAATATTAGCCATTGATCCTCATCGTTATTCCAACTTAAGCAAATTGTTACGAGTGACTGCGCACGTGTTTGATTTCCTTGCCAAAGTAGGAATTCGACATAAATTTTCCAATCCTGTTTACTATTGGATTAAGCGGGCGCAGCAAGAGACCTACGGAAGCGAATTTGAGAATCTTCCGGATAAACTCACTAAGTCTCTGGCCATCTGGTACGATGTCAACACTCATAACATACTACGATGTGGAGGACGTTTGCTACATGCAAAGATTGACTTAGACACTAAGAACCCAATTCTTTTACCTCGTCACCACATCATAACTAAACTTCTTGTCTTACATCACCATCAATATGGTACACTACATGGTGGAGTTTTAGATACTCTCACCGACCTTAGACAAAAGTACTGGCTTCCTCAAGGTCGTCAGACTGTTAAGACCATTATTAAATCTTGTGTAATCTGTAAGGGATACGACGCTAGAGTCTGTCCTTACCCAGGACCTCCCCCACTCCCAGAAGAGCGCGTGGTTCATCTTCGTCCTTTCGAAACCACTGGAGTTGATTATACAGGAGCCTTACTCCTCACTGGTAACCCAGATAATATACCAGTGAAGGCGTACATTTGTCTCTTTACATGTGCTACAACCAGAGGCGTGCACTTAGAGGTCACCCCAGACATGAGTGCTGAAGCTTTCATTCAAGCTTTCCGCAGATTTGCTGCCCGCCAATCGTGTCCTAGATTAATGATATCAGACAACGGATCTAATTTTGTGGCAGGAGAAAGTTGTTTGCGAGAAGTCTGGAACCACCCTGAAGTACAGTCAGTCTTACAAAGAAGACAATGTCACTGGAAATTCATAGCACCAAGAGCCCCTTGGCAAGGTGGGTTCTATGAGCGAATGGTAGGCACAGTCAAGAAGTGTCTAAGGAAAACTTTACACCGACAAAAGGTCAGTTACTCAGAACTCCAAACTATTGTTGTGGACATCGAGGCGCGAGTCAATAACCGCCCAATCACCTACCTGTCTGATGATTACACCCAGAGAGAACCACTGAGCCCCTCTCACTTGATCCATGGAGGTCTACTGAACCCTCTCATCCCTTTAGCCGAAGAAGACCCTGTAGACCCGTCCCATGTGACCAGAGGAGACTTGGTGGAAAGCTACCAGCATCTTTCTAGAGTTAATAACAGGTGGAATGAGGTGTGGACTCGAGAGTACCTCACAGCTCTACGAGAGTACCACTACGGAGCTTCGAGTCCTTACAACAAGGTGCAATTAAAGCCAGGAGACCTAGCACTAGTCGACAGTGATGGACCAAGGTCAGAATGGCCTATAGGTAAAATTGTTACCATTCACCCAGATCGACAAGGTGTCCTAAGAGTGGTTAAAGTCTTATGCAGAGGCAACACTACTCTAAAAACTTTAGAGAAGCTGGTTCCCCTTGAACTGACTGAACCAGAATATCAGCCAGATCCAGTTTCCCCAGTAATTTCAGAGGACAATGAATTTGTTCCTCCAAGCAACCGCCCCACTAGAGCTGCAGCTCAACAATGTAGGCGGAATTTGCAAGCCTATTACAACTCTGAAGAAGGGTAATTTCCTTCACTTCCCACTGAGAAAACTGTGAGGATGCTACGATGTGATATCACGTAACGAAACATTACACGTCACTATGACCCAGGATATCGCATCACCGTAGATTCTGTTAGTTTAAATTGGGAAAGTTGAATTCTATAAATATTGTGTAGGCTACAAACAATATGTTTCATTTGACATGTAAATAGCAAGACTCAAGTCCTTGTAAGTCCTTGATAAATCCGGGACGTTCGTTATGTGTGTACTAACATACTAACATACTAATGTACTAATCTTAATATCACTTCGGGATAGGTCAGTACAACACAGTACACTACGACCCTAGAACCCTCCCCCCGGAGTTATGTTGGATATTTCCAACACCGAATACAACATTGTTGTATTCTCATTACTTATTACTAACCATACTAATTATTGTAGTAAGTAAAATTAACAACACGTAGAATTCTCATGTACTAATAATTTCATCTGTGCAGTAGGCTAGAATTCTCACGTCACCTGACGCCAGTATTGCGTCAGATTTCCTTACAGTAAACACATTATATCCAATGTGTGTGAGAATTAAATTCGATTCTCCATAATTAAAGCATTCTGTATGATAACTAATTGCAGACGAATTGATCTCTAACTAAAAGCCGAATAGAGCGTTAGAATCATAGCGTCTATCTCGTGATAAAGTTAACGTCACCAATGAATGCCATGGGGAGACATTAATTCCTCTCCCTTATATATTTACTATCCTTAAATTGGTAAATAACAATATTTTGTTCCTCTAAATAATAAACCCGTCCAGTCTTTAACGTTTCAAGCGCAAATGCGAGAAATATTAATGTTCGAGACAATCATTTGTTTTATGAACGCGGGCTCGGCGTAGGTAGAGGGACGCCATCTCAGTACACGTGGAGAGCCGCTCAGAGGCAGACCTGCGCTTACCGTACTCATAAGAAGACGCCATTGCCCAGCAAATAGGGCAGGTGTTATCCATCCTCAGATGAAAGTCGCCACTGTGAGGCGTGAATAACCTTGCAGATAGTATCTTCAACTAGTGCTGGTGTCAAATAAGGAGCCCTTTGACTTGGTTCCTGACGACACGTGACCAGCCAGCGGAACGCATCATTATTCAGGATAGGCCTAGCCGGAGCCTGAGATGCGAAACACGGCATTCTTAATACTTATACAGTGCCCACAGCTAAGTATATTCTTTTATGTGATGCATCAGGTAGAAGTTTTAATAGTAGCAGGGTGATTGTCCGTTACGACGCACGATAACACCTAATAACAGGTGATTAAATTTGTCACCTGTAACTCTTAATATTCTTGAATATAGACTAGTAGTTAAATCAGTTGCTACTGAAAATTATTTGTCTTGCAGCACGAGAGAAGAATTCTCCATGCTGCCTTCCCCCATGTTAACCCGTTCCACTCGTCAGTCGACCGAGTCTGGAGAATAAGAGGACTTCCATGGCTTTCTAAAGGAATCTTCATTAAGCTAAGATTTATTTCATTTTATAATTCTATTGCAATTTATCTTGTGCAGAATTCTTTGGGATTAATATGTGGTTTACTGTAACTCATTACTATGCTCATAATCTATGTTCCTCCCTTTGGTAATGATATCAGTTTCAATATTATTTTATAGGATTAGATTATTATTAATTGAATTAGTGAACGAACCACACTAATTCCTGGACGTACTTACCTCCAGTAATAACCCCCCAATGTAGGTGTTTGAGGTTTGTTTCATTTAATAATACAGCCCATTAATTATTATTATGATCATACTTTCTAGTTTTATCCATAGTTACTGGTTTCATCTAGGAATTATCTAATGATCAGAAATTCTCAGTTTCCCTCTTTACTTTAAAAGCGGGTGGTCCTTCGTAATTTAATTTACTACATTAATATTTAAATAATCAGATTCAAGCCCCAAATATCCCACAATATGGTCCTTATCGAACCGGATAGGCATTAAACTTATAATTAAAATATTAACCATTAATAACTAATCCTTGTGTGATAGAAGCTAGACTAACTATTTAATTATTTGTGTCAACTAACAGTGTAACACATCAGTTAGCCTAGATCACACTAACATATTGCTACGTTCACCTCATGTATAAAGTAGCTTTAGTGGGTCATAGCCAATTACCCACAACACTTAGACCTATACCTCACACCGAGGTGAGAATCTTTAGGTCACCAGGAGCAACAGCTCATAACTTTTACAATAACAGCACCCTAACACCTGCGTTAGAGTGGCCTCACCATCTAACCATTATATACTTAGATGACATCCACCCCCACTCGTCATCCAGCCGAGGTGATCAAACACCTCAAAAACATAATTTCTTGTTTCAAGCTCATCAGTGAATCAGTAGTATTCACATTAGTGGAACCTCGCCAACCAAGTCAAGATAATCGTTGGGGAGTAACCCCAGAATACTACCTGAGAGCTGCTAAGTACATAAATTTCAGGCTGAAAAAACGAGTGAGATTGGATGCCACATATATCCAATTTACAGCCAGACCTTACAGACAGAACCTGATCAGAGACGGTGTACATTTGTCAGAGGAATCTAGGTTGCATGTGGTTGACAAGTTAATTAACACCATCAACCATCACAAAAGGCTGTAGCTAGCAAGCCAAACTTAACTGTACATAATTGTTCACCTGTGTGTGCAAGAGCACTCTTTTAAAACAAAAAAAACAAAAATACAGCACAACTATATTTACCTTACTGCACCACAATAATCTTTACCCATGTTAGTAGGTAGAATTTAGGCTGAGATTGTGCTGAATTTGGTACAAGCTCAGACTAAATAATTTTATAGTTCTTAGTTAGGAATTATTACGACTAGATCTAAAACTAGTCAGTGTTGTATGTATTATATTATTTGTGCTGACCCTATACAGGGTGGGATTAATTTTTGAGATAACTCTGATTGGAGTGTCTCCATAATATTTCTCTTGTATGCATTATTTTGTGTATCTATTTTGTGTATTGCTGGATTCTCTCCATTAACTCTGATGGTGATATGGATGAGCTAACCGGACGAGAACTAATGGTGAAGTTCAGACAGTACACAAAATATCTAGCTATTTGTTGTTAGGTAGGTAGGTACATTCAACCTCAAACGAGGTGAAATATAAAGTAGTCACCTTAAATTAGGCTACAATTAATGTTACCAGTTCACTAATGAACAAGTACCCAAGCTTCATTAGTAATACATATACTAACACTGTGAAGTTTGAACCTAAGCCCAACATGGCTACTCCTGAACAATTGAGGAGAACCTATTAATATTAATAGGCGCGGATCATTATTACAAGTTTATAACTGGATGCACTAGACAACATGGTATGAATTTGTTGTCGTCCGCAGGGGGCAAATTGCTCACAGGACCCGTGCTTTTCAGACAAGGTCCAGCGTCCACAAACCAACAAACCAATAATGTAATTGTGGCGTGACTAGGCTTAGAGCAGTCACCCCTACGCTTCAGGGAAATAGCCAAGGACATTGAGTCTGACCCACCAATACATCGTTTGTGGGATTTAGATACGTTAGGCATCATCCCTGAGCAACCAAGTCCTGATGATACGTGGACTTACCAGCAATATCTGGATACAGTTGTCTACTCAAATAAACAATACTGGGTACGACTCCCATGGAAGTTAGATCATCCACAACTTCCAGTGAATTATTTTATGGCAGCCTCACAATTGCAGTCTCAATTAACACGACTGCAGAAGCAGCCAGACAAACTAACCATGTATCACCAACTTATCCAACAACAACTTAACAATAAGTTCATTGAAGTTGTTGAACACGATGACCGAAAAACAGGTCATTACTTACCTCACCATGCTGTGGCGAAAGACTCATTGACAACACCTATTCGTATTGTCTTTAACTGCAGTGCTAAAGTAAAGCCGAGCAGTGTGTCTTTAAATGAATGTCTCCAAACGGGACCTAGCCTAACACAAAGGCTACATGACGTGTTGTTACGATTTCGCAAAGGCATTTTTGCCTATACAGCTGACATCAGCAAAGCCTTTCTCCGAGTAGGATTGCAGGAGGAAGATCGTGACTACACAAAATTCCTCTGGTTCAAGGATCCACTGGATCCCAACAGTGAAGTAATCACCTATCGGTTTGCCTCCGTATTATTTGGTGCCACGTCCTCACCGTTTCTTTTGCAAGCAACATTAGACACGCATTTGAGGAAATCAGACAGCCCTTATAAGGCAACCATTAGCGACAACTTGTATGTCGACAATTTCCAGGGGACAACTAATGATCAAGCTGATCTGGTAGAAATCTACCATGAGGCTAACCGTGAACTGTTAGGAGCCAATATGCCTCTACAGTCATGGGCCTCAAATAATAAACTGCTTAACCAGTTAATCGAGAAAGAATTTCCCGATTATCAGGTACCCAGTAAATTAAAGGTTCTAGGCGTGGAATGGAACACCAACACTGACGAGATGAATGTCAAGTCAGTGCAAACTGATAATTCAACCCTTACCATGAGAACACTGCTCTCATTTGTCAGTCAACCATTTGACCCTTTAGGCCTACTTAGTCCTATATTAATAAGGGGCAAACTCCTAATGCAGGAGTGCTGGCAGCAACATATGGGATGGGATGATCCGTTATCAAGTGAGTTACAAGCCAAATGGCAAATACTCTCAACGGATTTTAATCAGTTAGGCGTTTTGAAATTTCCTCGTAATGCTTCAGGACCAAACTTACCCAACAATTTGCACGTTTTTTGCGATGCCTCTGGCAAAGCATATGGCGCAGCAGCCTATTTAGTTAACAGTGCTCAATCAATTTTACTCACATCAAAAGCAAGAGTTGCTCCCATCAAGAAGAGATCCTTACCTCAGATGGAGTTGACTGCTTTGCTAGTGGGAGTAAGATTGGCCCATTGCCTGGCAAAGACACTCAGTAATATCCACTTTGGTGAGATTGTAGTGTGGTCAGACAACGAGGCAGTCTTACAATGGGTAAGAAACAATAACAACAAAACTCCTTACGTCAGTAATCGCGTCAGGGAGATTCATGATTTATCCGCAGGATATAAGTTCAGACATGTCCCTACTAAGGACAATCCTGCAGATTATTTATCAAGAGGATTGACATTAAAACAACTTGTCAAGTCTTCGCTGTGGTTCAATGGACCTTCATGGCTTGTTGGTGGTCAGTGGCCCAAACAAAAGTCACAAGTCATAGTGACCAATATCACCACTCCCATGATGGAACCAGAGCCTCAGCGAATATTAGCCATTGATCCTCATCGTTATTCCAACTTAAGCAAATTGTTACGAGTGACTGCGCACGTGTTTGATTTCCTTGCCAAAGTAGGAATTCGACATAAATTTTCCAATCCTGTTTACTATTGGATTAAGCGGGCGCAGCAAGAGACCTACGGAAGCGAATTTGAGAATCTTCCGGATAAACTCACTAAGTCTCTGGCCATCTGGTACGATGTCAACACTCATAACATACTACGATGTGGAGGACGTTTGCTACATGCAAAGATTGACTTAGACACTAAGAACCCAATTCTTTTACCTCGTCACCACATCATAACTAAACTTCTTGTCTTACATCACCATCAATATGGTACACTACATGGTGGAGTTTTAGATACTCTCACCGACCTTAGACAAAAGTACTGGCTTCCTCAAGGTCGTCAGACTGTTAAGACCATTATTAAATCTTGTGTAATCTGTAAGGGATACGACGCTAGAGTCTGTCCTTACCCAGGACCTCCCCCACTCCCAGAAGAGCGAGTGGTTCATCTTCGTCCTTTCGAAACCACTGGAGTTGATTATACAGGAGCCTTACTCCTCACTGGTAACCCAGATAATATACCAGTGAAGGCGTACATTTGTCTCTTTACATGTGCTACAACCAGAGGCGTGCACTTAGAGGTCACCCCAGACATGAGTGCTGAAGCTTTCATTCAAGCTTTCCGCAGATTTGCTGCCCGCCAATCGTGTCCTAGATTAATGATATCAGACAACGGATCTAATTTTGTGGCAGGAGAAAGTTGTTTGCGAGAAGTCTGGAACCACCCTGAAGTACAGTCAGTCTTACAAAGATGACAATGTCACTGGAAATTCATAGCACCAAGAGCCCCTTGGCAAGGTGGGTTCTATGAGCGAATGGTAGGCACAGTCAAGAAGTGTCTAAGGAAAACTTTACACCGACAAAAGGTCAGTTACTCAGAACTCCAAACTATTGTTGTGGACATCGAGGCGCGAGTCAATAACCGCCCAATCACCTACCTGTCTGATGATTACACCCAGAGAGAACCACTGAGCCCCTCTCACTTGATCCATGGAGGTCTACTGAGCCCTCTCATCCCTTTAGCCGAAGAGGACCCTGTAGACCCGTCCCATGTGACCAGAGGAGACTTGGTGGAAAGCTACCAGCATCTTTCTAGAGTTAATAACAGGTGGAATGAGGTGTGGACTCGAGAGTACCTCACAGCTCTACGAGAGTACCACTACGGAGCTTCGAGTCCTTACAACAAGGTGCAATTAAAGCCAGGAGACCTAGCTCTAGTCGACAGTGATGGACCAAGGTCAGAATGGCCTATAGGTAAAATTGTTACCATTCACCCAGATCGACAAGGTGTCCTAAGAGTGGTTAAAGTCTTATGCAGAGGCAACACTACTCTAAAAACTTTAGAGAAGCTGGTTCCCCTTGAACTGACTGAACCAGAATATCAGCCAGATCCAGTTTCCCCAGTAATTTCAGAGGACAATGAATTTGTTCCTCCAAGCAACCGCCCCACTAGAGCTGCAGCTCAACAATGTAGGCGGAATTTGCAAGCCTATTACAACTCTGAAGAAGAGTAATTTCCTTCACTTCCCACTGAGAAAACTGTGAGGATGCTACGATGTGATATCACGTAACGAAACATTACACGTCACTATGACCCAGGATATCGCATCACCGTAGATTCTGTTAGTTTAAATTGGGAAAGTTGAATTCTATAAATATTGTGTAGGCTACAAACAATATGTTTCATTTGACATGTAAATAGCAAGACTCAAGTCCTTGTAAGTCCTTGATAAATCCGGGACGTTCGTTATGTGTGTACTAACATACTAACATATTAACATACTAATGTACTAATCTTAATATCACTTCGGGATAGGTCAGTACAACACAGTACACTACGACCCTAGAACCCTCCCCCCGGAGTTATGTTGGATATTTCCAACACCGAATACAACATTGTTGTATTCTCATTACTTATTACTAACCATACTAATTATTGTAGTAAGTAAAATTAACAACACGTAGAATTCTCATGTACTAATAATTTCATCTGTGCAGTAGGCTAGAATTCTCACGTCACCTGACGCCAGTATTGCGTCAGATTTCCTTACAGTAAACACATTATATCCAATGTGTGTGAGAATTAAATTCGATTCTCCATAATTAAAGCATTCTGTATGATAACTAATTGCAGACGAATTGATCTCTAACTAAAAGCCGAATAGAGCGTTAGAATCATAGCGTCTATCTCGTGATGAAGTTAACGTCACCAATGAATGCCATGGGGAGACATTAATTCCTCTCCCTTATATATTTACTATCCTTAAATTGGTAAATAACAATATTTTGTTCCTCTAAATAATAAACCCGTCCAGTCTTTAACGTTTCAAGCGCAAATGCGAGAAATATTAATGTTCGAGACAATAATTTGTTTTATGAACGCGGGCTCGGCGTGGGTAGAGGGACGCCATCTCAGTACACGTGGAGAGCCGCTCAGAGGCAGACCTGCGCTTACCGTACTCATAAGAAGACGCCATTGCCCAGCAAATAGGGCAGGTGTTATCCATCCTCAGATAAAAGTCGCCACTGTGAGGCGTGAATAACCTTGCAGATAGTATCTTCAGCTAGTGCTGGTGTCAAATAAGGAGCCCTTTGACTTGGTTCCTGACGACACGTGACCAGCCAGCGGAATGCATCATTATTCAGGATAGGCCTAGCCGGAGCCTGAGATGCGAAACACGGCAATCTTAATACTTATACAGTGCCCACAGCTAAGTATATTCTTTTATGTGATGCATCAGATAGAAGTTTTAATAGTAGCAGGGTGATTGTCCGTTACGACGCATGATAACACCTAATAACAGGTGATTAAATTTGTCACCTGTAACTCTTAATATTCTTGAATATAGACTTAGTAGTTAAATCAGTTGCTACTGAAAATTATTTGTCTTGCAGCACGAGAGAAGAATTCTCCATGCTGCCTTCCCCCATGTTAACCCGTTCCACTCGTCAGTCGACCGAGTCTGGAGAATAAGAGGACTTCCATGGCTTTCTAAAGGAATCTTCATTAAGCTAAGATTTATTTCATTTTATAATTCTATTGCAATTTATCTTGTGCAGAATTCTCTGGGATTAATATGTGGTTTACTGTAACTCATTACTATGCTCATAATCTATGTTCCTCCCTTTGGTAATGATATCAGTTTCAATATTATTTTATAGGATTAGATTATTATTAATTGAATTAGTGAACGAACCACACTAATTCCTGGACGTACTTACCTCCAGTAATAACCCCCCAATGTAGGTGTTTGAGGTTTGTTTCATTTAATAATACAGCCCATTAATTATTATTATGATCATACTTTCTAGTTTTATCCATAGTTACTGGTTTCATCTAGGAATTATCTAATGATCAGAAATTCTCAGTTTCCCTCTTTACTTTAAAGGCGGGTGGTCCTTCGTAATTTAATTTACTACATTAATATTTAAATAATCAGATTCAAGCCCCAAATATCCCACAGTGATCGCCATACCCATCTTGTGGGAGGTAGTAGACTCCATACCCATCCTGTGGGTGGTAGTGGACCAGATACTCATCATGTGAGAGGTGGTGGTGGATGTTGGAAATTTCCAACACTAATACAATACTATTGTATTATAATAAATTAGTATTAAAATATACTAATTACTGTAGTTACTAAAATTTACTAACAGTAATGTTCACATGAACTAACTATTATATCTGCATATGGATACTGGAATTCTAACGAAACCAAGCACCAGTATTGCGTCAGATTATATCTAGTTAAACTCGTTTATAGCCAGTGTGTTAGAGAATTGAATGTGATTCTCTAAAATCATCAGTATTCCGTGTAATAGTTATTTATGGATAACATAACTCCCAAATAACTCTAAATCGAGAGTTTTAGTTACAATTGTTATCAAGTAATTATTTTACCGTCACGCGTGAATGCCATGGAGAAAACTAAAATCTTCTCCATTTCTTGTTTACTACCATAAGACGAGAAAGTAATAATATTTAAATCCCCAGAATTACAACCCAGTCTTTCTTAAAGTCTTTCAGCCACAATTACGCGAAATAATATTATTTGTGATAAATAATTTCTGTGGCGAATGCGGGGACGCGGTTGAGGGAGGATAGACGCCATTGTGTGTGTGGAGTGGTGGACTCGTGTTGCGGAATTGAGCAACAAAGGTCATGGCGTCAGAGTCTGAGACACGCGACGTTGAGATTATCAGCAAGAATTACACTGGTACTCAACCCAGAATGAATTATTATTGTTCTACGTGATCTGCAGTGCTCGGTCAACTAATAACGCGTCGATATTGAAGCCAAGCTATCAACCATGTGTACGACATTGTGGAAGTTTGAGCCTGAGACGCGATACCGGCAAGCTTCAGCATAATTTGCACCCTTAGATAAGTATATAGTTCTCTTTTGATGCATCATTAGAGATTGTATATGTCGGGGCAGCTTGTCGTTATATCGAACGACTACAACAAATCCAACGTTAGCACCACACTAAATTGTAATTTATATTTCATGAATATTGAGATTTAAGTAGCCTAGTTCAATGCTACGTAATATCCCTTAAATTACAGCTCGTATGTGAGGAGTCAATGAGCTGTTACCTACCTTCGTGTTATTCACCTCTAAGGGTTTCTACGAGGAATTCCTGAGATCACGAGGACGAGGCGTGAATGATGTCATAGAAATCGTCTTAAAGCTAAGACTTTTTGTACACATTTAATTACTCCAAATTTGGTTATTTGTTCATCATTCTATCTAATCGGATGCTCGTCATGTACACTGGAGATAATATGTGTTTATTTAGATGATCATTTTCTAATGTTAATAATCTTTATAATTTCTGGTGATAATCTTCTATAGATTCTATAATATTTTGGTCACAAGATTAGTTATTAAACAATGAACTGGTGCACGAATCACACTAGTTCCTAGACGTATATGAAGTTCTAGCAATACCCCCCCAATGTAGGTGTTTGAGGCTTTGATTTAAGTTAATTAACTATACAGCCCATTAATTATTTAAGTGATTATGCTTCCTAATATTTAGCCATAGACACTGGTTCTTCCTTGTGTTTCTAATGATCACTTTTTATTAGTTTCCCTCTTTTCTTAAAAGTGGGTGTCCTTCGTAATTGATTTCATTAATTTAATAATTGAATAAATTGAGTCAAGCCCCAGATATCCCACATTAGGGTCCTTATCGAACCGGATGAACATAAATATAAATATATACATACTAATTAGTAATAACTAATCACCGTGTGAAGTAGTCTAGACTAACCATTTTAATTAATTGTGTCTATCTTGAGATGATTTCGGGGCTTTAGTGTCCCCGCGGCCCGGTCCTCGACCAGGCCTCCACCCCCAGGAAGCAGCCCGTGACAGCTGACTAACACCCAGGTACCTATTTTACTGCTAGGTAACAGGGGCATAGGGTGAAAGAAACTCTGCCCATTGTTTCTCGCCGGCGCCTGGGATCGAACCCAGGACCACAGGATCACAAGTCCAGCGTGCTGTCCGCTCGGCCGACCGGCTCCTCCTCTACTGGCAGTGTGACACATAGGTTAGCCTAAGTCACACCAAGTCATTGCTACTTACACCTCATGTATAAGGTAGCACTCGTGGGACACAGTCAATTGCCCACAACACTTAGGCCTATACCTCATACTGAAGTAAGAATCTTTAGGTCACCAGGAGCAACAGCTCATAATTTTTATAACAATTCCACACTAACACCTGCGTTAGAGTGGCCTCACCATCTAACCGTTATTTATTTAGGTGGTAATGACATCCATCCTACTCGTCATCCAGCTGAGGTGATTAATCACCTTAAAACCATAATTTCTTCATTTAAACTCATCAGCAATTCGGTAGTATTCACATTAGTGGAACCTCGCCAACTGAGTCATGATAATCGTTGGGGAGTAACACCAGAATATTACCAGAGAGCTGCCAAATACATAAACTTCAGGCTGAAAAAACGAGTGCGATTGGATGCCACTTATATCCAATTTACAGCCAGACCATACAGGCAAAACCTGGCAAGAGATGGTGTACACCTGTCAGGTGAGTCTAGTTCACATGTAGTTGACAAATTGATCAACACAATCAATTATCACAAACGGCTGTGGCTAACAAGCCAAAATTAACTGTACATAATTGTTTTTCAGTTGTGTGTGCAAGTGCACACTTATAAACTATAAAATCCAAAAACCCAAAAATACAGCACGACTATATGTTAGTCGTGCTGTATTGCTGTATCGTTAGTCACTGCAACCCAAGACGAATCAGACCAACTTAAGCTCCTTGATTCTGTCATCTCATCATATGATTTTCTCCATGAAACTGACAGAGAAGACTGTACTGCCATCGTGATCCAGGAATTGCGTACTAAGTTGAATTATTCAATCGAAGCAAGAGACATTAAGTCAGCTTATAGAGTGGGTACCAAATCATCTGGTACAAACAACAGAAAGATACGGGTGAAGTTAGATAGCTGCTCCCGCAAGTCAGACCTTATCACTGCTGCAGTCGCTAGGAAATCCAATGTTTATGTGAACGAATGTCTTACCAGATTCAGACAAAATCTCTTATTTAAACTACGTGGAATTTGCAAAAGATCCACTGCTATTAAACATTGTTTTGTGCGCGATGGTAAAATAAGAGCTAGGAAGACTGACTCTGGAAAAACTTATGTCATAACCACTGAGGCACACCTCACTTCTTTCCTGGATGACTGTGGGATATCAGCTGAATAACCAGAACATAATTTGTAGTCTCACATACAACCAAAGTGTACTTAAGCTCTGCCTTTCCTTTCCAAAGGTGTTTATTTTTATTTTTATTTTATTTTATTTTTGTTTGTCATCTTTGCCTGTTTTATACTCTTAATTATTTGTTCTTAGTTAATCCCCTTGTCACTAAACCTAGGGCTTTTTATTACCCTGTTACTTAAAGTAACTTGGTATCTGTTTCTTATAATCATTTATTGGAATTAATTAACAGTATAATTGTTTATATAAGCATCTACCTCAGTATCTTAGTAAAATCTTCCACATGAATATACTCTCACCCTGTTTATTTTTACACTTAGATTTATATTAGAGTAAATTTCAAGATTTAATTAGATTTACATGTCATTTTTTTTCTTTTCTTTTTTTTCTCTCTGAATTATCAATTTGAGCTCACTGTTTTCTTAGGTTCATACCAATTATAGGATTTTAATTAACCTTTACTAAGCTAATTATCTTCAAGATCATTTTTTTATGATTATTATTTTTCTTATTATTTTTTATTTTACATTTATATTGTCAGTCTCTACTGATTTTTTGTTTTTTATTTTATGTAACTTCTGTGTTCTCCCTGGCTATCTATTGGATCTTTATTTTACTTCTAAATTGTTACTATTTTATTGTATTTGCTTTTATTCTTGTGTTTTGCTTTATCGTGTATCTTGTATCGTGATCCCTTTGCATCTCTATGCACACTGATATTGATCCTGATCAAAATCTTCTGTCTCATATCTACACCAACCAGCACATTGATCATCATTATTGCAAGTATTTCACAGCACACCAGGCTAAAAACAAACTTCAAAATAGCACCTGTCTATCAGTTTATAACCAAAATGTTAGATCACTTGGTAAACATTTTGACGATTTAAATGCATTACTCACAGCACTAGGTACTAACCTATCGTTCATTATTTTAACAGAAACTTGGCTAAATAAAGACTATACCCAACTCTACAACTTAGCTGGTTATAAAGCCATTCATAACTGTAGGCCTAATAAAAAAGGTGGTGGCACAGCTATATATTACCGAGATACATTTATCTGCAACAGTGTTATTAGTGACAGAGATGACTACTGTGAATATACTTTTGCTCAGTTTACAATTAAATCCCTTAAATCCTCTTTGACTATTGGAGCCATCTATAGATTTCCCAATACTAACATAGCTTCTTTCTCAGACAACCTAAGGAATGTTATTATAATCAACAATCTCAACAAAAACCACATCATTCTGGGAGGAGACTTTAATATTGACCTGGGTCAACAAAATTGCTCTCAAGTTGACTATTTCCTTAACAGCATGAACTCCTGTATGCTAATCCCCACAATCACCAAACCTACCCGAGTCACTCAAACATCAGCCACTACCTTGGACCACATATGGACAAACATAACAGCTCCCCTTGTATCTGGTATAATCTACGACAGAACAACTGACCACTATCCTACCTTTCTCATAGCGAACATGGACATAACACCACCAAAAAGCAACAAACTTTCATTTAGGCTACACAGTGAATCAGCTTTAGACAATCTTACAGAGGCACTTCACAATATTAACTGGGATTCTGAATTCAATAATACCCATGATATAAATTCATTAGCTAACCTCTTCCTCTCCAAAACTCTAAGCCTCTACAACCTTCATTGTCCCCTTCTTACCAAGCAAGTAACTGACAAAAGATTAAACAATCCATGGTTCACAAGTGGCATTCTCAACTCAATCAACAAGAAACATCAATATGAAAATAAAGTTAGGAGTGGCCTAGTTTCAAAGGAAGTAGCTAAAAGGTACTCATCAATGCTTACCAGTATCATAAGAAAGGCAAAACTTGCATATTATGTGAATAGATTCAATGAAGCAAAAGGCAACATGAAAAGCACTTGGAAAACTATCTCTAGTATCCTAGGAACTAAACAACACTCACATAACCAAATAAAACTCTACAAGGATGGGGATATACCGTCAACTGATTTAGAAATGGCAAATGAATTTAATAGTTTCTTTTCATCGGTTGGTGCTAATCTTGCCAGTAAAATCCCACAGACTCAGACACATATTAACACATATCTCTCAGGCAGCTATCCAAACTCTCTTCTCCTTTCACCAATCAGCCCGGCATATGTTGTGTCCATTATACACTCTCTAAAACCCAACGCAGGGAACAGCAGTGAAATTCCGTCCATTGTGTACAAGAGAGCCTCCCATGCCCTTGCCCCACCCATAGCACTACTATTCAACAAATCTATAGAGTGTCACACCTTCCCTGATATCCTCAAAAAAGCAAGAGTAACGCCAGTCCATAAAGGAGGCAATCCGGCGGACATAAACAATTATAGACCAATATCAAATCTACCCATTCTATCAAAAATATTTGAAAAAATTATTTACAAACAGCTCTATTCCTACCTCGTAAAATTCGACATACTCAGCCCCTGCCAGTTTGGCTTCCGGTCCCAAAAGAGCACCAACGATGCAATCATTAGTCTCCTTGACGTTATCTACTCAGCTCTTGACAAAAATGAGTTTCCGATTGGACTCTTCATTGACCTAAGAAAAGCCTTTGATACTGTTAATTACAACTACCTCTTACTTAAACTCCAGCATTATGGAATCCGAGGCCTTGCCCTTGACTACATCCGATCCTATCTTAGTGACAGACACCAATATGTAACCATCAATGATACAACTTCTTCCACTCTACCAATTACCGTTGGAGTGCCACAGGGCAGCATCTTAGGACCTCTTCTATTTCTTATATATATAAACGATCTGCCTAATGTCTCTAATATTCTCAAACCTATATTGTTTGCTGACGATACTACCCTTATCTATTCAAACCTCAACCCACATACACTAAATAATGTTGTGAATAATGAATTAAAAAAAGTCCACTTATGGATGTCAACGAACAAACTAACATTAAACATCGAAAAGACTTACTACATCTTATTTGGAAGCAAATCATCAAATGCAATTCAGCTACAGATAGACAACATTAACATCAGTAATAAAAATGATGGCAAGTTTCTTGGCCTATTCCTACCCGTCCCCGCTCAGCTCGTTGTCGCCGTGTGGGGGCTTAGTGGGCGGCTGCCGGAGTGTGATGCTCCTTGGGACAGTCCTCTGTCCTTTTCTAGCCTTGTGCTCCTGCTGCCGTCCTCTCCAATTCTGCTGGGCGTCTTTTCCTTTTCCTTCTGTTTCGTTTTTCTCCCCCCTCTTCTCCTATCTGCTTGCCGTTTCCTGCCGACCTTTTGCTCGTTCTGGTTCTTCCCTTGGACTTCTTCTATTTTGACGCCCGGGTGCTTGAGGAGGCATACTCATGCACCCGTAGAACTGCAGTACCCGACGTCAAGAGCGAGGGGAACCTTTTATTGTCAATCCCCCTTTCGTCACTGAACCCGATCTCGATGGACTGTCGGTTTCTTAAGGTGGCGTTTGTGGGGCGTATACTCACGACGCACCCCTAGGAGGCCCCGGCAAGATCGGCGATAGCTTCTTGTTGGGTGTCCTGCCTCTAATTGTGGCTCCGTGGTGGATGTGGGGGCACATTCGTGAATGAATTCTTCTTTTCGTCATGATGATAAACCCTGTTTCGGCTGCGTCTGGTTTACCTTCTCAGGCTCGTGGGGTGGGCGACCAAGCCCCCGAGTCGGTCCGTATTGGAAGACCGGACTCTGTAGCCTCCGCTGCATCGGGCCCCGACCTTGCTCCTCCTTTGGCCTCTCTGACTCCTTCCCCTGGCTCCCCTCCCTCCTCTGTGGTTGGGTCGAGCCCCAAGCCCCCAGTGGTGACTACCTCGTCCCCTGGTGCGGCTCCTTCTCTAGTTGTAACTACTGCGCCTTTTAACCCCTCTCTCTCTGGGGGTTCTCACCGCTATCCTCGTCACAGCCGCCCTCGCTCGATTCCTTCCAGTTCTGCTACCTATCAAGCCTTGTTTGGTCCCGCTTCGTGGGCCAAATATTTTGATCTCCTCCCTCTTGATTCTGCGCCTCCTGACGATTTCTCCCTCCATCGACATCTCGTTGATTCCGTGGATGCCTCCATTACTTTCAACCCCACTCGTCTCGGTACACGTGTCATTGCTGCTCCTTCTCAGGATGCTGCTTCATGCTTGGCTGCCTTATCCTGCCTTGGTGAGACCCCTGTTCGGGTCTCGAAGAACGCTCAGTTGAATGCCAGTGTTGGCACTATTTTGCTCCCGCCCCATGTTGCGACCGGTGTTCGGGACCTGCGCGACTGCCACGACGATATTCAACATATCCTTGCTGCCCAGGGTCATTCTATTCTTCAGGTGGACACGTTTACTCGTCCCCCTCGTGGTAGTCGTCGTCAACCCCTCCGGGTTGTGAAGATTACCTTTGATGGTAGGACCCTTCCACCCTCTGTCATTCTTGCTGGTGCCAGGTGCTCTGTCCAGGAGCACATTCCTTCTCCTCGGCTCTGCAACAAGTGCTGGAGGTTTGGGCATGGTGCCCTACGCTGCTCCGGGACTGTCTCTCTCTGTCCTTTGTGTGGTGGCGAAGGTCACTCTAAGTCGGAGTGCACTTCTTCCCAGGCTCGTTGCCTCAACTGCGGTGAGGCCCATCCTACCTTCTCCCATGCGTGTGTCCATTACAATCTTGAGGCAGCCGTCCTCAACTTGAAGCACCGGGAGCGTTTATCTTTTCCTGAGGCGAGACGCCAGGTTCGCCGGCTCCCGCCTTATGCTAATATCTCTTATGCTCGCGTGTTGCGCTCTTCCTCTCCTCGTCCTTCCCGCCTTCCTCAGACTCACAACCGTTTCCGGGCCTTGGACCCTGATGCGCCCACTGCCCCCTCCTTTGTTCCTTTGGGTTCTCTCCCGAAGGATCCACCTCCTGGTCCTCTGTCTCGGGTTCCCCTTCCTTCTACCCGGTCTGTCGTGTCTCCTGTGTCTTCTTCCTCGTCCCCCTCCGATCCTCCTTCCCATCCTCTTCCTCCTTCTATCGGCTCTCCCCACCGCCTGTCGGTGCGGGCGGATGTCCATCGCTCTCCTAACGGCCGTCGTGTGTGCTCTCGTTCGGCTTCTCCTGTTGAGACACTGGAATCCGTTGCCCGGTACGTAGTTGCTGGGACGCCGGTCTCTTTAATTCAGAAGCGTAAGCCTGGCTCCTCTCCTTCCTCTTCCCCGGCGGGTAAGAAGGCTTCGCTTTCTTCCTCAGCTCCTACTTCTGGCTCTGTTGCTCCTTCCCCTCCCGTTTCAGTGATTTCGCCCCCTGTTCCTGCTATGGAGGTTTCTTTGGCCCCTGCTTCCCTTTCGGTTGCTGCTCTTGCTGGGGTGCGCTCCCCTCTTTCTACTCCCCCTCTTCCTACTGCTGTCCTTGACTGCTCCTCTCCGTTGTCTCCTCCTCTTCCTCCTCCTCCTCCTCCTCCGGACCCCGCCCGCCCACCTCTGATCTGTTCTCCCGTTTCCTTCCCTCCGTCTTTGCTCAGTTTACCCATGCCCCCTAACCCTGACTTTCCTGACCCTGATCCCGACCCTGATATTCTTTAACGTGCTCTGTTACTCTTTCGCCTTTGTTTCTTCCTTGTTCTCTGTTTTTGTCCTTTCTCTTCTCGTCGTTGTCCATTCTTCATTGGAACGTTCGAGGTTATTACGCCAATTTCCTCGAACTCCAACTTCTGATTTCGCGGTTTTCGCCCCTTTGTGTCTGTCTCCAGGAGCCAATGCTTGGTGCTCGTCCTGGTCGTTTTTGTGGCTATTCCTTTCTCTCCCCCCCCCCCCAGCCATTGCTGGGGCTTCTAATTCTTCTGCTCTCTTGATTCGTGCTGATGTTCCCTTTGTTCCTTTGCTTTTTCCTTCGCCTCTCCATTGTTCTGCTGCTCGTATCTTTGTGGGGAAATGGTACACAGGTTGTTCCATTTATCTCCCCCCGAGTGTCCCGCTCTCTCTTCCTGATTTGAAACACCTCCTAGACTCCTTGCCGGAGCCTGTGCTCCTGCTGGGTGACTTCAATTGTCGTCATTCTCTTTGGGGTGACGTTCTGACGAATACCCGGGGTCGCCTCCTTGAGCCGTTTCTCCTCTCTTCTTCCCTGTCTCTTCTGAATTCTGGTGAGCCCACTCATTTGGACTCTCGGACTCGCACCCTTTCTTGTCTTGATCTTTCTCTCTGCTCTTCTTCTCTTTACTTAGATTTCACGTGGCAGGTTCTTGATGACCTCCATAGAAGTGATCATTTCCCCATCCTTGTTTCCTTTTTCTCTTTTCGCCCTTCCCTCTCTTTCCCTAGGTGGCAGTTTGCTAGGGCAGACTGGACCCTATTTACCCTCAGTGCTGCTCTCTCTGACCTCTCCCTTCTGCCTCTCTCTCGCGCTCTCCTCCTTTTTCATGACACTGTCTTCAACGCTGCCCTCCGCTCTATTCCTCGCTCTTCCTCTCGGGGTCCACGGAAGTGCGTTCCCTGGTGGAATGCGGACTGTGCTCGGGCTATCCGCTGTAAGCGTGCAGCCTGGAAGAGGCACCGCCGTAGGCAGACGACCGATTCTTTTCTTTTCTTTCGGAAAGCGAGTGCGGTGGCCCGTAGGGCCATCCGTACGGCTAAACGTGAATGTTGGGCATCTTATGTCTCGACAATTACGTCCGAAACCCCTCTGGCCCAGATCTGGAAGCGTATCCGCAAGATAGCGGGTAAGTTCGTTCCCGATGTTTCCCCGGTCCTTCACCTCCATGATACTCTTGTGGCGGACCCGTTGCAGGTCGCTTCCGAACTGGGTTCCCACTTTTCTTCTGTTAGCTCTGGTCTTCATCTTCCCCAATCTTTCCTTCTTTGTAAACCTGTCCTTGAGTCTCGTCCTTTAGATTTCTGCACTCATCTTCAGCTTCCCTATAATGATCCCTTCTCTCTCTCTGAACTTCGTTCTGCCCTGGCCCTCTGCGGTTCTACGGCGGCGGGCTCCGATGGTATTCATTATGAGATGCTTCGCCATCTCCCTCCGAGCACGTCTCAGTATTTACTGAGTCTGTATAATCGGATCTGGGAGTCGTCGTCAGTCCCTGAGGACTGGCTCGATGCCGTTGTCCTCCCTGTTCGCAAACCGGGGTCTCTGGGTACTTCCCCTAAGGACTTTCGCCCGATTGCTCTCACAAGTTGTGTCTGCAAACTCTTTGAACGTATGGTTAACGTTCGTCTGATGTGGTTCCTGGAACACCATCACCTCCTCTCCCCTTCTCAATTTGGTTTCCGCAAGTGCCGCAGCACGACAGATGTCCTGGTGAACTTGGAGGTCTATATTCGTACTGCTTTTGCTGCGAAGACCTCCGTTGTTGCCGTCCTTTTTGACCTGGAAAAGGCTTACGACACCACTTGGCGTTATCATATCCTATCTCAACTTCATTCTTTTGGCCTTCGTGGTCATCTCCCTCTCTTTCTCCGCAGCTTCCTCTCTCGTCGTTCCTTTCGGGTGCGCCTTGGTACCGCTCTCTCTCCCTCTTTTCAGCAATACGAAGGTGTGCCCCAGGGTAGTGTTCTGAGCACTAGCTCTTTTCTGGTTGCCCTCAATGGTCTTCTTTCCTCTCTTCCTTCTGGTGTCTTCTCCGCTCTCTATGTCGATGATCTTACCCTTTGTTGTCAGGGTGTTGATTCGCCTCTCCTTCAACGCCGGCTTCAACTTGCAATTGATGCCGTGTCGTCTTGGGCCACAGATCATGGCTTCAAGTTCTCTACTTCTAAGACTTGTGCCATGACTTTTACGCGGAAACGGGTTGTTCTTCGTCCCTCTTTGTCCCTTTGTGGTCATCCCCTTGAATACAAAGATTCCGCGAAGCTTTTGGGGTTATTCCTTGACACTCGTTTGTCTTGGTCTCCCCATATCTCTTACCTCCGTGTTGAGTGCTCTAAGGCTCTTACCCTCCTTCGGGTCTTGTCCCATACTTCTTGGGGGGCAGATAGGCGCACTCTCCTTGCTCTACATTCCTCTCTCGTCCTGTCTAAGCTCGATTATGGTTGCCCTGCTTACTCGTCTGCTTCTCCTTCTACTCTTCGCCGTCTTGATGCTTTGCACCATACTGGGTTGCGCCTCAGTTCTGGTGCCTTTCGTTCGACTCCCATCCTTAGCTTGTATGTTGACACTGGCTTCCTGTCTCTCCAGGACCGCCGTGATCGCTACTGTCTTCGCTATCTTGCGCGGTCCTTGCAACATCCTTCCCCTCGCCTCTGTCGTGCTTTAACTTTTACCCCTCCTGCGGTTCCTGTTCCTCTTCACCACCTCCCGCTTTCTGTCCGGTTATCTCGCCTGCAGGATTCTCTTTCCGTTCGTATTTCTGATGTTTCTCCTCGTGTTGTTCCTTCTTTGCCCCCGTGGAGGGTCCCTCTTCCGCGGTTTTGTACATCCTTGACCCGTATCACTAAAGCTTTTACCCCTCCTACGGTTCTAAAACGCCTTTTCCTCGAGCACTTTTCTTCTCACTCCCGCTCCGTTTCTGTCTTCACCGATGGGTCTAAGTCAGCGGACGGTGTTGGCTACTCTGTTGTTTTTCCTGATCGCACTTATATGTGTCGCTTGCCTCCGGAGACTAGCATCTTTACAGCGGAACTTTATGCTATTCTCTATGCTCTTCGTCTCCTGCTTTCTCGTTGTCAGTCTTCCTTTGTAGTTGTTGTTGACTCTCGTAGTGCCCTCATGGCTCTCGAGTCCTTTAATCCGGTTCATCCAGTAGTTGTCGAGATCCAGCATTGGCTGTTTCTCGTTCACAGTAAATTTAAGTCGGTTGAGTTTTGTTGGGTTCCCAGCCATATTGGTGTGTCTTTAAATGAACGTGCGGATGCTGCTGCCAAGGAAGCTGTCCGCTCTTGTCCCATCTCTCGTAAAGGCATTCTGTATTCCGACTTTTACCCAGTTATCCATTCCTCAGTCCTTACCCGTTGGCAGGCTTCTTGGTTGTCTGTTACTGATAACAAGCTACGTACTCTTAAATGTTGTGTTTCCTCGTGGCAGTCCTCCTTCCACCGTAACCGGCAGTGGAAAACAGCTCTGGCGAGGTTGCGTATTGGCCATACTCGCTTAACCCATGGTCACTTGATGGAGCGCCGCCCTGCTCCTTATTGTCCTAGTTGCATTGTCCCTCTTACGGTCGTGCATGTCCTTCTTGAATGTCCTGACTTCCTGGACGAGCGTGTGTCTTGCTCTCCGACCGCCCCTCGCGGTCACCTGTCCCTCGATAGAATTCTTGGTGACTCGGATACTTTTGATATCGTTCGCCTTATGCGTTTTTGTTCTCGTATTGGCATCCTTGGTGATATTTAGCGCCCTCTGATTATTTTGCGTATTTGATGGTGCTACATAGCCTTCCCGGTTTGGTGCCTTCTTTTGATGATTACTTACTTACTTACTTGGCCTATTCCTAGACAAGAGACTCAACTTCAGCACCCACATTCAACACATAACTAAGAAAGTCTCTAAGACAGTTGGTATACTCTCCAAAATCAGATACTATGTTCCTAACTCTGCTCTCCTCTCACTATATTATACACTAATATACCCCTATCTTAATTATGGTATCTGTGCATGGGGGTCTACCACTGCAAACCACCTTAAGCCCATCATCACACAGCAAAAATCTGCTATCAGAATAATAACTAACTCTGCTTTCAGACAACACTCAGCTCCCTTGTTTAAATCCCTAAACTTGCTAAATATTAACTCCCTCCACACATTCTCTTGTGTCAACTACATTTACAAAACCCTGTTCTTAAATGCAAACCATGCTCTGAAACTCTTCCCTGGACAGATGTAATAGGACCCATTATCACCACACCAGAAATAAATATCTCTTTGATATCCCCAGGGTCAAACGTAATCTGTGTAAACACTCTATGCAAATTAAGGGACCTAGTCTATGGAACTCACTCCCTAGTGAATTGAAAAACTGTAAAACTTTTGCCTTATTTAAAAGCAAAACCAAAAAGTACCTAACTTCATCTTCTTAGTTTCCTACACTGAGCTTTAAATTTGCTCTGTACCTAGTGTTACCCAATCTCCTAATTTTTATGTAATATCAAACAAATTTATCATTGTGTTCATTGCTGCCTTCTTTTATGTGCTAGCCATATGCTGTATTGTGACTACCAATTTTTGTCAACTACCATTCAAACTGTCATTGCAATCAATCTTATATTGTTTGTGCTGTATTGTGCCTACCAATTTTTGTCAACTACCATTCAAGCTGTCATTGCAATCAATCTTAGCTACCTATGTGCTTTAATATACTGTACCTACAATTTTCTCTCATCTTCTTTTTTTCATTTCATGTAACTGTTATCATTTTTTTGTCTATAAATTTTGCAAGTATTTACCTCCTTAAAATTTTCTTAGATTAAGGACCTGCCCGAAACGCTGCGCGTGCTAGTGGCTTTACAAGACTGTAATTACCATATTTGTATCCTCACATTCCTTATGTACATTCTTGTATATGCATAAATAAATAAATAAATAAATCTAGTTACACAATCTAAATCTAATACAAATAATGCTGTCTCAATCCAGTAACCAATTACCTGAGGTTCGTTTACCTACTTTAGACTTACCTACATTTGCAGGGCTGATACAGAAAATTGGGACAACTTTTGGACTTCATTTGTAGTTTATATACATAGAAAATCTTCCCTTGACAAGATTTCTAAATTCTCATACCTGATTAGTCTTCTCAAAGGAGAGGCTAAAAAGGTCATAAATAACCTAGCTCTCACTGAGAGCAATTATGAGGAAGCTATAAAACTGCTGAAGTTGAACTATTGCAACAAGGAGTTGAGTATAACTAACCTTTATTACCAGTTGCTAGATCTGAATGCACCAAGTAACAGACCAGACTCACTTCAAAGCTTCAGGCTAGAAGTAGAGTCCCTAGTGAAGGCCTTAGGTACTAAAGTTGATATACCAGCCTCAGAATGGTCAATCAAGTTACTTTTGCAGAGGAAATTACCTCGAAATATCTTAGCAGAAATCTGCTCACACTATAAAACCGAGTTTCTCACTCTCGACCAAATATTCGAGGGACTGAGAATAACGGTTAACAGGTTGAAGACCCATGATAAGATTAAATCTGAGTCTAAACCACCTAATATTGACACTTCAGTCAAAACCAAACCGACTTTAAATAAGTCTAATAAATATAAACCTAGGACTGCTCCATCCACTGGAAAGGGGAGTGGTAATGTAGGTACTTATTCAGTATCTCCTTCTGATGTAACCAATGACTTGTCTGCTAAAGAGACAAAATCAACCAGAGAGAGAAGGTGTCTGTTTTGTAGTCAAGGATATGCCACCTACCAATGCCCTGTTTATCCTAACTTTAATACCAGGATTAAACGGTTACAAGAAATACACAGGTGCACCAAGTGCATGGGCTCTCATGATCCCAATAAATGTGTAGTGCAACTACGTTCATGCAGTAGATGCAACAAAGGTGTACATCACTATGCCTTATGTAGAAAAACTTCTACCCAATCCATGACAACTGGGGAGAATTCCACGAATTCTACCACAGTACAATATTGCAAAGTACATCAAGAAATAAATGTTCCTGCTACTGAGTCAGGCAATAATACTACTCTGCCTACAGCTCAACTTAGATTAATTACCAGAAAATCTAGAGTTAACACTAGAGGTCTTTTTGATCAAGGATCACAGAAAACCTTCATCACACAACAATTAGTCGAGCAGTTAAAATTAAAACCTGCCAAAAGTGTGAGATTGAATATTTCTGGTTTCTTGACTAATAGTGGACCTCGTGAATACCAAGTAGTTAAGGTATTAGTGAGACTTGGATCTTCCACTAATCCAATACAAACGGTAGTAGTAGACAAACTTCCTACAGACCTGCAGGTCACAGGATTAACTCGCACTGCGAAATATCTTAAACGAAACCGCATGAGGCTAGCAGATTACAAAATAAATTCTGACTGCCTCACTGATGTTGGAATACTTATAGGCGCTGACCATTATTATAAATTTATAACGGGATGCACCAGACAACACGGAATGAATTTGTTGTCATCTGCTGAAGGCAAATTGCTCACTGGACCGGTGCTTTTCCAACAAAATCCAGCGTCAACCAACCAACAATCTAACAATACAATAGTGGCGTGACTAGGCTTGGAACAGTCACCCCTACATTTCAGAGAAATATCTGAAGATATTGAGTCTGATCCACCTGTACATCGTCTGTGGGATTTAGACACTTTAGGTATTATCCCTGAACAGCCAAGCCCTGATGATATGTGGACTTACCAGTAATATCTGGATACAGTTGTCTATAAAGATAAACAATACTGGGTGAGACTACCATGGAAGTTGAATCATCCGCAACTTCCAGTTAATTATTTTATGGCAGCCTCACAATTACAGTCTCAATTAACACGACTGAAGAAGCAGCCAGACAAACTGAACATGTATCATCAACTAATCCAACAACAACTCAACAGTAAATTTATCGAGGTTGTTAATAATGATGACCGGAAAATAGGTCACTATTTACCCCATCACGCTGTGGTGAAAGATTCATTGACAACCCCAATACGTATTGCCTTCAACTGTAGTGCTAAAGTGAAGCCAAGCAGTGTGTCTTTAAATGAATGTCTCCAAACGGGAACTAGCCTAACACAAAGGCTACATGATGTGCTATTACAATTCCGTACTGGTATTTTTGCTTATACTGCTGATATCAGTAAAGCTTTCCTTAGAGTAGGTTTACAGGAAGAGGATCGTAATTACACCAAGTTTCTCTGGATTACGGACCCACTGGATCCTAACAGTGATATCATAACTTATCATTTTGCCTCAGTGCTATTTGGAGCGACTTCCTCCCCGTTTCTACTGCAAGCAACATTAGATACACATTTGAGGAAGTCAAATAGCCCTTATAAGGCAGAGATCAGTGACAACTTGTATGTCGATAATTTCCAGGGAACTACAAATGATCAATCCAATTTGGTAGAAATCTACCATGAGGCTAACCGTGAGTTATTAGGAGCCAATATGCCACTACAATCATGGGCCTCAAATAATAAATCATTAAACCAGATAATCGAGAAAGAGTTTCCAGGTTATCAGGTACCTAATCAATTAAAAGTTCTGGGTGTGGAATGGAACACAAGTACTGACAAGATGAATGTCAAGTCAGTACAAACCGATAATTCATCCCTTACCATGAGAAAATTACTCTCGTATGTCAGTCAACCATTTGACCCTTTAGGCTTACTTAGTCCTATATTAATAAGGGGCAAACTCCTAATGCAGGAGTGCTGGCAGAAACATATGGGATGGGATGATCCGTTACGAAGTGAGTTACAAGCTAAATGGCAGATACTCACAACGGATTTCAATCAGTTAAGTGTTTTGAAATTTCCTCGTAATGCTTCAGGACAAAACTTGCCCACAAATTTGCACGTTTTTTGCGATGCCTCTGGCAAAGCGTATGGCGCTGTAGCCTACTTAGTTAATAGTGCACAATCAATTTTGCTCACATCTAAAGCAAGAGTTGCTCCCATTAAGAAGAGATCTTTACCTCAAATAGAGTTAACTGCATTGCTGGTAGGAGTAGGATTGGCTCATTGCCTGACCAAGACACTCAATAATATCCACTTTGGTGAGATTGTCGTGTGGTCAGACAATGCGGCAGTCTTGCAATGGGTAAGAAACAACAACAATAAAACTCCCTACATTAGTAATCGTGTTAGGGAAATTCATGAATTATCTGCTGGATATAAATTTAGACATGTTCCCACTAAGGACAATCCTGCAGATTACTTATCTCGAGGATTGACACTAAAACAACTTATCAAGTCTTTGATGTGGTTTAATGGACCTTCATGGCTTGTTGGTGGTCAGTGGCCCAAACAAAAGCCACAAGTCATAGTGACCTATATCACTACTCCCATGAATGAACCAGAATCTCATCGAATCTTAGCTATTAATCCTCACAATTATTCCAACTTGAGTAAGTTATTAAGAGTGACAGCACATGTGTTTGACTTTCTTGCTAAGATAGGAATCAGACATAAGTTTCCCAATCCTATCCTCTACTGGGATCAAACGTGCACAGCAAGAGACATATGGAAGCGAATATGAAAATATCCAATTTTGCAAAATTGAACAAACTGATCGAAATTGTGAACGCCAAGAAATCCGGACACCACCTGCCAAAGATTATTGGGGAATATAAACCTGGATATGCGTATGGAAATGTCAAGACACACAAGCCTGGAAACCCACTTCGGCCAATCATCAGCCAGATACCCACACCCACGTACAGACTGGCGAAGCGACTCAATGGCCTGCTGACTCCTTATGTCCCTTGTGCCTTCAGCCTGAAGTCTCCAAAGGAATTTGTTGGCTTACTGCGGGGCACACGGGCCACAGGGATAAGAGCCTCGTTGGACGTAGAATCACTGTTTACCAACGTACCTGTGGACGAGACAATCGGGATGATAGCTGACAGAGTGTATCGTGATCCGGCCTGCACTCCTCTTGACATACCAGAAAACATCCTAAGGAAACTACTCCAAGCTTGTACTAAAGAGGCACCCTTCTTGAGCCCGGATGGGTACATGTATAAGCAAGTAGATGGGGTCGCCATGGGTTCTCCCCTAGGTGTCCTGTTTGCAAACTTCTACATGGGTACCATCGAGCAAAAAGTCTTAGTCGAAATGAACTTGAAACCGGCCATATACTGCAGGTATGTTGACGACATTTTTACACAGGTACCTGATGTCAGACATCTGCAGGAGCTGAAGGAGGCATTTGAGCAGGGTTCCGTGCTGCGTTTCACTTACGAGATGGAAAAGGATGGGAAGCTGCCCTTTCTAGATATAACAGTCATGGAAAAGAGCGGAGGTTTCCACACTGCAGTGTACACTAAGGAAACGAGCATAGGAATGTGCCTAAATGCCAACAGCGACTGCCCAGACAGGTACAAGAGGAGTGTTGTTAACGCTTATGTCGACCGTGCTCTCAGCCACAGCTCAGAATGGAAGCAAGTCGACGAAGAATTCTGTAGTTTAAGGCAGGTCCTAGTCAACAACGGCTTCTCCAATGGTTTCGTCGAAGACATCATAAGAAGGAAAGTGAAATGCCATGCAACCTCTGAAAAGACAACTAACACAACACCTATACCCCCTATTAGACTATTTTACAGGAACTTCTTTTCCACAGCTCATAAAGCGGAGGAAAGGGTCCTGAAAGATATTGTTAATAGAAACATTATCCTTACAGACAAAAATCAGAGGATACAACTGACGATTTACTATAAAACCAGAAAAACGGCCAGCCTACTCATGAGATACTCTCCAGACACAAAGCAGAACGCTTTAAAAGAGACTAACATCGTCTATGCCTTCAAATGCCCTCTTGGGGACTGTAAGCTCCAAAAAAACCAGTATATAGGCAAGACAACAACATCTCTTTCTAGGCGTTTAACGATGCATAAGCAACAGGGCTCCATTAAGGAACATATAATCTCTTCCCACAACCAAACCATCACCAGAGAAATCCTAGTAAACAACACAGAAATCATCGATAGATACAGCGATAGCAGGCGGCTTGACGTCTGCAAGGCTCTACACATCAAGAAGTCAACACCAGCAATCAACAGCCAATTAATGCACAACTATATTCTACCCACCTGAAGACTCCGCTCCAATATAGAAGCATCAAGAAATATGGACCAATAGGCTTTCTACAAATCACTTCCATTCAATACCCATTGTTTCGTGTTCTCTCTTGTGTTTAGGAATTTAATACCCTATTAATACCACCTCACCCCATCCACCTCACTCAAATGTAAATATAAACAAATCGAAGATGTGTAAGTTATATTCAGTTGTGTATGTGTAAGCTAAAGTCTTTGAAAATGTAATAAGTTTTACGAAACGCGCTTAAGTGTTGCGTCAGACTAGAAATAAAAATGAATTTTGGAGAATTGATTTTTGAATTACCACCAACCGTGAAAAGAAACGTACGAAAGATCGAGAAAATTCGTGTTAGAATTATTAAACTTACTTTTTCGGTCATATTTAATAATATATATATATATATATATATATATATATATATATATATATATATATATATATATATATATATATATATATATAACTGAAAACTCACACCCCAGAAGTGACTCGAACCCATACTCCCAGGAGCAACGCAACTGGTATGTACAAGACGCCTTAATCCACCTGACCATCAAGACTGGACAAAATGAGGTGATAGCCGAGGCTATTTGAACCACCCCACCGCCGGCACTCGGATAGTAATCTTGGGCATAGCATTTTACCAAATCACCTCATTCTTTGGGGCACACGTGAGGAACACAAAATTGTGTTCATTTGTGTTCCTCACGTGTGCCCCAAAGAATGAGGTGATTTGGTAAAATGCTATGCCCAAGATTACTATCCGAGTGCCGGCGGTGGGGTGGTTCAAATAGCCTCGGCTATCACCTCATTATGTCCGGTCGTGATAGTCAAGTGGATTAAGGCGTCTTGTACATACCAGTTGCGTGGCTCCTGGGAGTATGGGTTCTTCTGGGGTGTGAGTTTTCAGTTGCATATTGTCCTGGGGACCATTCAGGCTTGTTCGCATATATATATATATATATATATATATATATATATATATATATATATATATATATATATATATATATATATATATATATATATATATATATATATATATATATGTCGTACCTAGTAGCCAGAACGCACTTCTCAGCCTACTATGCAAGGCCCGATTTGCCTAATAAGCCAAGTTTTCTTGAATTAATATATTTTCTCTAATTTTTGTCTTGTGAAATGATAAAGCTACCCATTTCATTATGTATGAGGTCAATTATTTTTTATTGGAGTTAAAATTAACGTAGATATATGACCGAACCTAACCAACCCTACCTAACCTAACCTAACCTATCTTTATAGGTTAGATTAGGTTAGGTAGCCGAAAAAGTTAGGTTAGGTTAGGTTAGGTAGGTTAGGTAGTCGAAAAACAATTAATTCATGAAAACTTGGCTTATTAAGCAAATCAGGCCTTGCATAGTAGACTGGGAAGTGCGTTCTGGCTACTAGGTACGACATATATATATATATATATATATATATATATATATATATATATATATATATATATATATATGTCGTACCTAGTAGCCAGAACTCACTTTTTGGCCTACTATTCAAGGCCCGATTTGCCTAATAAGCCAAGTTTTCATGAATTAATGCTTTTTCGACTACCTAACCTACCTAACCTAACCTAACCTAACTTTTCCGGCTACCTAACCTAACCTAACCTATAAAGATAGGTTAGGTTAGGTTAGGTAGGGTTGGTTAGGTTCGGTCATATAACTGCGTTAATTTTAACTCCAATAAAAAAAAATTGACCTCATACATAATGAAATGGGTAGCTTTATCATTTCATAAGAAAAAAATTAGAAAAAATATATTAATTCAGGAAAACTTGGCTTATTAGGCAAATCGGGCCTTGAATAGTAGGCCAAAAAGTGAGTTCTGGCTACTAGGTACGACATATATATATATATATATATATATATATATATATATATATATATATATATATATATATATATTGGTGTATACTAGCAGCAGGTTTTCTTTCAAACATGTTTCATTGAATATGACCGCAAATTCTGTATTTATTATTTTCTGGTTTAGGGCTTCTATCCCTCTAACTATTTTCTTAGCATCAGGGCTTAGTTGAAATAGGAATTCTCCAAAACTCATTTTCGTACTTTTAAGGTGAAGAAAAGAAGTGATTTACTATAGAGTGTATTACACTTATTTATACAATTTATATACACATACATATATATATATATATATATATATATATATATATATATATATATGTCGTACCTAGTAGCCAGAACGCACTTCTCAGCCTACTATGCAAGGCCTGATTTGCCTAATAAGCCAAGTTTTCATGAATTAATATATTTTCTCTAATTTTTTTCTTATGAAATGATAAAGCTACCCATTTCATTATGTATGAGGTCAATTTTTTTTTATTGGAGTTAAAAATAACGTAGATATATGGCCGAACCTAACCACCCCTACCTAACCTAACCTAACCTATCTTTATAGGTTAGGTTAGGTTAGGTAGCCGAAAAAGTTAGGTTAGGTTAGGTTAGGTAGGTTAGGTAGTCGAAAAACAATTAATTCATGAAAACTTGCCTTATTAGGCAAATCGGGCCTTGCATAGTAGGCATAGAAGTGCGTTCTGGCTATTAGGTACGACATATATATATATATATATATATATATATATATATATATATATATATATATTAGTATATTTTGGTAGCAGTCTTTCCTGTAGACATATATTATTAAATATGACCGAAAAAGTAAGATTAATAATTCTAACACGAATTTTCTCAATCTTTCGTACATTTCGTTTCACTGTTGGAGGTAAATCAAAAATCAATTCTCCAAAATTCATTTTTATTTCTAGTCTGACGCGACACGAGCGCGTTTCGTAAAACTTATTACATTTTCAAAGACTTTAGTTCACAAATACACAACTGAATAAAACTTACGCATCTCCGATTTTATATCTACATTTGAGTGAGGTGGAAGGGGTGATGTGGCATTAACACAAGACAGAACAAGATGTGGTATTAATAGGGTATTAATTTCATCAACACAAGACAGAACAAGAGTATTAATAGGGTATTAATTTCATCAACACAAGACAGAACACGAAACAATGGATATTGAATAGAAGTGTTTGTAGAAAGCCTATTGGTCCATATTTCTTGATGCTTCTATATTGGAGCGGAGTCTTGAGGTGGGTAGAATATAGTTGTGCAATAATTGGCTGTTGATTGCTGGTGTTGACTTCTTGATGTGTAGTGCCTCGCAAACGTCAAGCCGCCTGTTATTGCCACATCACCCCTTCCACCTCACTCAAATGTAGATATAAAATCGGAGATGCGTAAGTTCTATTCAGTTGTGTATTTGTAAACTAAAGTCTTTGAAAATGTAATAAGTTTTACGAAACGCGCTCGTGTCGCGTCAGACTAGAAATAAAAATGAATTTTGGAGAATTGATTTTTGATTTACCTCCAACAGTGAAACGAAATGTACGAAAGATTGAGAAAATTCGTGTTAGAATTATTAATCTTACTTTTTCGGTCATATTTAATAATATATATATATATATATATATATATATATATATATATATATATATATATATATATATATATATGTCGTACCTAGTAGCCAGAACGCACTTCTCTGCCTACTATGCAAGGCCCAATTTGCCTAATAAGCCAAGTTTTCATGAATTAATTGTTTTTCGACTACCTAACCTACCTAACCTAACCTAACCTAACTTTTTCGGCTACCTAACCTAACCTAACATATTAAGATAGGTTAGGTTAGGTTAGGTAGGGTTGGTTAGGTTCGGTCATATATCTACGTTAATTTTAACTCCAATCAAAAAAAATTGACCTCATATATAAGTAAATGGGTAGCTGTATCATTTCATAAGAAAAAAAATAGAGAAAATATATTAATTCATGAAAACTTGCCTTAATAGGCAAATCGGGCCTTGCATAGTAGGCTGAGAAGTGAGTTCTGGCTACTAGGTACGACATATATATATATATATATATATATATATATATATATATATATATATATATATATATATATATATATGTCGTACCTAGTAGCCAGAACACACTTTTTGGCCTACTATGCAAGGCCCGATTTGCCTGATAAGCCAAGTTTTCCTGAATTAATATATTTTCTCTAATTCTTTTCTTATGAAATGATAAAGCTACCCATTTCATTATGTATGAGGTCAATTTTTATTTATTGGAGTTAAAATTAACGTAGATATATGACCGAACCTAACCAACCCTACCTAACCTAACCTAACCTATCTCTATAGGTTAGGTTAGGTTAGGTAGCAGAAAAAGTTAGGTTAGGTTAGGTTAGGTAGGTTAGGTAGTCGAAAAACAATTAATTCATGAAAACTTGACTTATTAGGCAAATCGGGCCTTGCATAGTAGGCTGAAAAGTGCTTTCTGGCTACTAGGTACGACATATATATATATATATATATATATATATATATATATATATATATATATATATATATATAAATATATATATATATATTGTGACGATAATCTCCTTCAAGAGATTGAGCCTGCTCTTCCCTCCAAAATTACGTCTTCACAATTATATAAAAGACTATGGAAGAAATGTCCAACAACGACAGCAAGGCTTGCCAGGGTGAGCAGAAACGTATGCAACCAGCCACCTGTTCGAACTCCAACCACCAAACTACCCGTTGATCGCTACGGCTCCGCTGATTGGTCGCCGGTCTGGCTGCACCTGCACTCGCCCCAATACTACCTGATGTCTGGGGTCGCCCCAACATCAGTCCTCAGAATGTTCCGTGCTTTCGTAGCCAGCACTCCTCCCAGCTAGACGTTAGCGTGTACTGAGAGAGGTGGTGGCTTTAAGCCAATATTCCAGCACCTCCCACTTAACTTTTGTGTTGCACTTCTTATTATTTTGCCTTAACGTAACTTTCATTGTGTCATTTAAGTATTCTTATTATTTTGATTCATTGATTTTATTATACATATTTGTTTGTCCATATTTTCATGTTTTGATTTATTTAACGTAATTAAAATTTCATTGTTAAAGTTTTACTTGTGTTTTGTGTGTCTTCTCCTTACCTTACCACAGACGAAGTTCCAGTTTTTCTATTTTTTTTTATAACTATGTGACGAGGCCATACCCCTAGCCTTAAACAGCCGAACACCAACGCGTTACCGTCACAAGTTATATGGGGGCCTGTCCGGGAGTTGAACCCGGGACCTCTCGCACCCCTACACGTCAGTCAGAGATGATGATACATACAACGGTAGGGAATTAGCTTATTTTTTCAGAGCACAAAAGTTCGCTAATTCTGTAAGTATCATATTAAATTCAGTGGGAAAAACTTGCTTTATGTCCTATAGAGACTTGGCAAGGTATGCCTACATCCTTGGACTACCAATTTTACTTTTGAAGCATTTAACTGTTTCATTTGTTTTCGAAACTTTGTTTCATTTGTTAGTAGGATTTTCTTGCCCTTATTCTCTTACATGAGTACCGGGTACAAGATTTCCTGCGCCCTTGATTTCATTTAATCATTTAATATCTTTCACTTAACGTTAATTGTTAAAGATCACACAGGATAGGTACCAGTTGCCACGTTGTCCTGTTTCTGACATTTCATTATTGAACATTCGTGTACCTTTATTTGCTAATTTCACCATGTTTCGTCTCCAAACTTTCCGTGCAAATCCAGCAGGTGAAATAGGGACTTTAAGTCGTGCCAAGAGGACTGAATTACAAACTCTTGCACATGAGTATCAACTAGAAGTTCCCTACCAAGCCAACAAAAATGACCTACACAACCTGTTGCTGGATTACTATTTAGAGCAAGGTAAGATAGACTCTGAAACTCATGAAACTTACTATATTGCAGATAAAACTGATTTGGCAACGCTGAAACTTAAACTAGAGCTGGCTAAGATTGAACGTGAGCAGCAAAGAGAAGCAGCTACCATACGGAGAGAAGAACAAGAACGTGAGATTGCACTACTCCAGGAGCGGGAACGTGTACAGCTTGAAACACTCCAGGAGCGGGAACGAGTACAGCTTGAAACCAAACGACGCGAGTTGGAGATGCAACGCGAACATGACAAGCAACAAGCAACTCTGGCTCTAGAGTGTCGTCAACGTGAAATCGCCTTGGAAACTTCCCACTTCACTCAACGCCAACAAGCTACTGCCAATCTTCCCGTCAGTTTTAATATATCACATGCAAGTAAGTTAATGCCATCCTTTGTAGAAGCAGAAGTTGATGTGTTTTTTACCACCTTTGAAACCCTTGCTAATCAACTCAGTTGGCCTGTCGACCAATGGGCCACACTTCTCAGAGTCCATCTTACAGGTAGAGCTGCAGTCACACTCAGTACTTTGGCGTCTGAGAATGACTACTACACTCTGAAACAAGCAGTGTTGGACGCCTACCTCCTCTCTACTGAAAGTTATAGAAGGAAATTCCGTGACCACCTGAAGGCAAGTACCACTACCTTCCTCGAGTTTGCTAACACGAAACGGAGGTATTTCATGAAATGGCTGGAAGCAGCACATGTCTCTACTTTTACAGAACTCGTCAACCTGATGCTTGTTGAAGAATTCTTGAGACGTGTGCCGCCTCCTGTCCGCCTCTACTTAGCAGATAAAGAAGAAACCGACTACCTGAAGTGTGCTAAGTCGGCTGACACTTACAGCCTCATCCACCGGCTGACACCTGAACCATCCTCCAGTAAGAAGTCGTGGTACAGTTACGAGAAGGTGAGCCCCGATCAAGCTGGTTCACAACTGTACTGCAAGTATTGTAGACTCTATGGACATACCATAGACAAGTGTGGTAAGTCTCAATACAAGGGAACCACTGACCAACAACGACCCAAACCAACTCCTCCTAAGTCCGATAAGCCTGTGATGAATGTTGGTGTTGATGTTAATGATCTTTCTCTTTTCAGTAACCACCTATATACTGGAACTGTCTCTGCCAACGGTTCAAATCCGGAGGGACGTTTCAAATTGAAGATCTTGAGGGACACAGCGGCTCTACAATCGATCATCTTGAAGTCGGCTGTGCCCAACATAGTCTACACCGGGGAAACGGTCTTCATCACTGACCTCACTGCTACTACTCCATACCCTCTCGCCAGAGTCCACCTGGATTGTCCCTACGTGAACGGGGAAGTCCAAGTCGCCGTCAGGGAAAAGCCTTTTCCCATGCCTGGAGTGCAACTTCTCCTAGGCAACGACTTGGCAGAAGACCTGCAACCAACCAACCTGATCGTCATGGACAAACCCCAGGTGTGTAACTCTGTGCCAAGTAACCCTATTCTTGAGTATGTTCCAGCAGAGGTTCAAGAGAGTGATGAAGTTTCTCCTCCGGTTCTCGTGACCACCCGTGCACAAGCCGCACGTCCACAGCCAGCTGACTCTACTGCTACCGCTGTCCCTCAAGACCCTCAGAAACTACCCCCGCATCTGACCAAGTTGGAGTTCCGTAAGTTGCAGAGGGAAGATCTTACTTTAACACCATTGTTTTTCCAGGCTGAGACTCAACCCGACAGTATTCCTGGGTTCTTCCTAGAGAACGACTTGCTCTACCGCAGATATAGACCCAGTAAACTGAAGGAGGAGGACGATTGGGCCAACACCGAACAACTTGTGATTCCCACCAGCCTGCGGCCCACTATTCTACACCTGGCCCACGGAGCATTCTCCCACTACGGCTTCAACAAGACTTACCATGGGATTCGTCAAGACTACTACTGGCCAGGTATGGTAAACAACGTCAAACAGTACGTAAAACAGTGTCATACATGTCAGATGGCAGGCAAACCGAACGTCTCCATTCCCAGAGCACCACTGATTCCCATACAGGTGCCTGCGGAACCTTTCCACAGACTCATAATAGACTGTGTTGGTCCTTTACCTCGGACCAGTTCAGGTAACGCCTACATCCTAACCATCCTGTGTCCTACCACCAGATTTCCCATAGCAGTTCCAGTGAAGAACATCACGGCTGCTACGGTTATCAAACATCTATTGAAGATCTTCACTCAATACGGATTTCCCAGGGAGATTCAAAGTGACTGTGGCACCAACTTCACCAGTGATCTCTTCAAAAGGACACTGGAGGAGTTCAACATCAAACAGGTATTGTCCAGCCCCTATCATCCTGCTTCACAGGGTTCTCTTGAACGTAGTCATCAGACCATCAAAGCACTCTTGAAAAAGTTTTGTAGTGAAACCTCGAAGGATTGGGATAAGCAGATTGACCTAATAATGTGTATTTTCAGAAGTCTCCCCAATGAGTCCCTAGGAGTATCTCCTTATGAGATGCTCTACGGCCGTAAGTGCCGTACTCCCCTTAAGGCTTTCAAAGACTCTCTCAGAGATGCCACCTTCAGTGAGCATCAGAATGTGCCCCAGTTTCTTCAAAACCTTCAACACATTCTAGAGAGAGTCCACCGCTTTGCCCATGATAATCTATTGAAAGCCCAGGTGAGAATGAAGACTCATTACGACCAGACCAGCAAAGTAAGAAAATTCAAGCCGGGAGACTTCGTCCTTGCCTATTTCCCTATCCCAGGTTCACCTTTACAAAACAAATTTTCAGGACCCTACTGCGTCAAAGAGTGCAGAAACAACAACGCATACGTCATAGAGACTCCAGATAGGCGGCGGAAGACCCAGCTGTGCCACGTCAACCTCCTGAAGCAATATAATGGTACTCCTCCCACTGTCTTGATTAATTGTTCTACCTTCACAGAACCCTACATCCACAGTGAGACCATCCCGGCTTCTTCTCCCGAAAGCACTGACAAGGAGTCGGCGCTTTCTAATTCCAAAATCCTTAATGATCTTCCCAAATGCTTTCAGGATAATACTCGTGCTCCTATGCCCTCTTCTAATTCCACTCTCACCTCGTCAGATAAGCCCTACATCCTCCATGTCGACGCCAATGGTACCGACGATGGTGGTGTCGTGATGCAGCAACGAGGCGAGAAGAATACACCTGTCAGCGACTACTGCTACAAGGAACGACGGAACAATTGGCAAGGAGCTACTCTTCCTCATCCTGAAGCTTCAGCACTTCACTCCACACCTGAAAAGTGCTCGGTCCACCATCAATACGGACCACACCACCCTACACCTCCTGCAGCACGCCCACTTCTCATCTCAACGTCTTCTACTATGGGCTTGCTACCTGCAGAAATTCAACCTGGAGACACGCTATACCAAGAGTCTGACAACATCTTAGCCCATGATCTCTCCAGAGTTTATGAAGTAGAAGCGACTCCATCCATTACTCCACCACATAACGACGTACTTCTTCCAGAACCGCAGGCTTCGGGGGAGAGTTGTGACGATAATCTCCTTCAAGAGATTGAGCCTGCTCTTCCCTCCAAAATTACGTCTTCACAATTATATAAAAGACTATGGAAGAAATGTCCAACAACGACAGCAAGGCTTGCCAGGGTGAGCAGAAACGTATGCAACCAGCCACCTGTTCGAACTCCAACCACCAAACTACCCGTTGATCGCTACGGCTCCGCTGATTGGTCGCCGGTCTGGCTGCACCTGCACTCGCCCCAATACTACCTGATGTCTGGGGTCGCCCCAACATCAGTCCTCAGAATGTTCCGTGCTTTCGTAGCCAGCACTCCTCCCAGCTAGACGTTAGCGTGTACTGAGAGAGGTGGTGGCTTTAAGCCAATATTCCAGCACCTCCCACTTAACTTTTGTGTTGCACTTCTTATTATTTTGCCTTAACGTAACTTTCATTGTGTCATTTAAGTATTCTTATTATTTTGATTCATTGATTTTATTATACATATTTGTTTGTCCATATTTTCATGTTTTGATTTATTTAACGTAATTAAAATTTCATTGTTAAAGTTTTACTTGTGTTTTGTGTGTCTTCTCCTTACCTTACCACAGACGAAGTTCCAGTTTTTCTATTTTTTTTTATAACTATGTGACGAGGCCATACCCCTAGCCTTAAACAGCCGAACACCAACGCGTTACCGTCACAATATATATATACAAATATATACACATTATATATATATATATATATATATATATATATATATATATATATATATATATATATATATATATATATATATATATATATATATATATATATATATATATGTCGTACCTAGTAGCCAGAACGCACTTCTCAGCCTACTATGCAAAGCCCGATTTGCCTAATAAGCCAAGTTTTCAAGAATTAATGTTTTTTTCGACTACCTAACCTAACTTTTTCGGCTACCTAACCTAACGTAACCTATAAAGATAGGTTAGGTTAGGTTAGGTAGGGTTGGTTAGGTTCGGTCATATATCTATGTTAATTTTAACTCCAATTAAAAAAAATTGTCCTCATACATAATGAAATGGGTAGCTTTATCGTTTCATAAGAAAAAATTAGAGAAAATATATTAATTCAGGAAAACTTGGCTTATTAGGCAAATCGGGCCTTGCATAGTAGGCTGAGAAGTGCGTTCTGGCTACTAGGTACGACATATATATATATATATATATATATATATATATATATATATATATATATATGTCGTACCTAGTAGCCAGAACGCACTTGTCAGCCTACTATGCAAGGCCAAATTTGCCTAATAAGCCAAGTTTTCCTGAATTAATATATTTTCTCTAATTTTTTTCTTATGAAAAGATAAAGCTACCCATTTCATTATGTATGAGGTCAATTATTTTTTATTGTAGTTAAAATTAATGTAGATATATGACCGAACCTAACCAACCCTACCTCACCTAACCTAACCTATCTTTATAGGTTAGGTTAGGTTAGGTAGCCGAAAAAGTTAGGTTAGGTTAGGTTAGGTAGGTTAGGTCGTCGAAAAACAATTAATTCATGAAAACTTGGCTTATTAGGCAAATCGGGCCTTGCATAGTAGGCTGAGAAGTGCGTTCTGGCTACTAGGTACGACATATATATATATATATATATATATATATATATATATATATATATATATATATATATGTCGTACCTAGTAGCCAGAACGCACTTTTCTGCCTACTATGCAAGGCCCGATTTGCCTAATAAGCCAAGTTTTCATGAATTAATTGTTTTTCGACTACCTAACCTACCTAACCTGACCTAACCTAACTTTTTCGGCTACCTAACCTAACCTAACCTATAAAGATAGGTTAGGTTAGGTTAGGTAGGGTTGGTTAGGTTCGGTCATATATCTACGTTAATTTTAACTCCATTAAAATAAAATTGACCTCATACATAATGAAATGGGTGGCTTTATCATTTAATAAGAAAAAAAATAGAGAAAATATATTAATTCAGGAAAACTTGGCTTAGTAGACAAATCGGGGCTTGCATAGTAGGCCGAGAAGTGCGTTCTGGCTATTAGGTACGATATATATATATATATATATATATATATATATATATATATATATATATATATATATATATATATATATATATATATATGTCGTACCTAGTAGCCAGAACGCACTTATCAGCCTACTATGCAAGGCCCAATTTGCCTAATAAGCCAAGTTTTCTTGAAATAATATATTTTCTCTAATTTTTTTCTTATGAAATGATAAAGCTACCCATTTCATTATGTATGAGGTCAATTTTCTTTTAATGGAGTTAAAATTAACGTAGATATATGACCGAACCTAACCAACCCTACCTAACCTAACCTAACCTATCTTCATAGGTTAGGTTCGGTTAGGTAGCAGAAAAAGTTAGGTTAGGTTAGGTTAGATAGGTTAGGTAGTCAAACAAACATTAATTCATGAAAACTTGGCTTATTAGGCAAATCGGGCCTTGCATAGTAGGCTGATAAGTGCGTTCTGGCTATTAGGTACGACATATATATATATATATATATATATATGTTATTAAATATGACCGAAAAAGTAAGATTAATAATTCTAACACGAATTTTCTCGATCTTTTTCGTGTTAGATAATTATTAATCTTACTTTTTCGGTCATATTTAATAATATATGTCTACAGGAAAGACTGCTACCAAAATATACTAATATATATATATATATATATATATATATATATATATATATATATATATATCTTGTGACGGTAACGCGTTGGTGTTCGGCTGTTTAAGGCTAGGGGTATGGCCTCGTCACATAGTTATAAAAAAAAATAGAAAACTGGAACTTCGTCTGTGGTAAGGTAAGGAGAAGACACACAAAACACAAGTAAACTTTAACAATGAAATTTTAATTACGTTAAATAAATCAAAACATGAAAATAATGCACAAACAAATTCTTATAATAAAATCAATGAATCAAAATAATAAGAATACTTAAATGACACAATGAAAGTTACGTTAAGGCAAAATAATAAGAAGTGCAACACAAAAGTTAAGTGGGAGGTGCTGGAATATTGGCTTAAAGCCACCACCTCTCTCAGTACACGCTAACGTCTAGCTGGGAGGAGTGCTGGCTACGAAAGCACGGAACATTCTGAGGACTGATGTTGGGGCGACCCCAGACATCAGGTAGTATTGGGGGGCGAGTGCAGGTGCAGCCAGACCGGCGACCAATCAGCGGAGCCGTAGCGATCAACGGGTAGTTTGGTGGTTGGAGTTCGAACAGGTGGCTGGTTGCATACGTTTCTGCTCACCCTGGCAAGCCTTGCTGGTGCTGGTGTCGTTGTTGGACATTTCTTCCATAGTCTTTTTATATAATTGTGAAGACGTAATTTTGGAGGGAAGAGCAGGCTCAATCTCTTGAAGGAGATTATCGTCACAACTCTCCCCCGAAGCCTGCGGTTCTGGAAGAAGTACGTCGTTATGTGGTGGAGTAATGGATGGAGTCGCTTCTACTTCATAAACTCTGGAGAGGGCATCGGCTATGGTGTTGTCAGAACCCTTGATATAGCGGATCTCCAGGTTGAAGTCTTGTAAATACAGAGCCCATCGTAGAAGACGCTGGTTGGTGAATTGGGCTTGATGTAGGAAGCGGAGAGGGTTGTGGTCTGAGAAGATGGTGGTAGACCTGGCGCCTTGTAGGTACGGAGCGAAGTGTTGGAGGTTCAGGACGATGGATAGTAGCTCCTTTTCAATAGTGCTGTAGTTCCTCTGGTGTGGTTTCAGTTTGTAGCTGTAGTAGCTGACAGGTAGAACCTCCTCGCCTCATAGTTGCATCAGGACACCACCAACGCCGGTACCACTGGCGTCGACATGAAGGACGAAAGGCTTGGTGATATCTGGAGAGGCGAGAATGGGGTTAGAACAGAGGAGGAATTTGAGTTGTTCGAAAGCAACGGTTTGCTGCATGGTCCAATTATACCGTTGCTTGGGACTGGTTAATAGAATTAGAGGTGTGGCGACTGTACTGAAATTCCTCACAAACCTACGGTAGTAAGAGGCAAGACCAAGGAAGCGCAGGAGCTGCTTCCTGGTGGTAGGCTGTGGATACTGTAGGATGGCTTGAGTGTGCGAGTCTAACGGAGCTATGCTGCCACTCCCAATAACATGACCCAGATAACGCACTTTACCTTTCGCGAAAGTGGACTTGCCCAGGTTGATGGTGAGGCCGGCTGTCAGGAGCTTGGAGAACAGACGTCGCAGCTGGAGCAGATGTTCACTCCAGGAGTTGGAGGCTACGACGATATCGTCCAGGTAGGCGTATGTGTTATCCAAGCCCTGGATGACACGGTTGACAGCTCTTTGAAAGGTGGCCGGGGCATTACATAGTCCGAAAGGAAGGCGTTCATATCTGAAAAGTCCAAAAGGAGTGATGAAGGCAGATATTTCTTTAGCGCGCTCCGTTAGACACACTTGATAGTACCCCTTAAGCAAGTCCACTTGGGACAAGTACTGGGCACTACCAATGGCATCAAGGATGTCATCTATCCTTGGCAAGGGGTAAGCATCCTTGACAGTGACAGAGTTCAGTTTTCGATAGTCAGTGCACAACCGCACCTTACCTTGGGGTTTGGGCACCAAGATACAAGGTGAGGCCCAGGGGGACTCACAAGGTGTAGCCAGTCCATGATCCAAGAGGTATTGCACCTCAGCACGCATGACTTCCTTCTTGCTCGGGCTGATTCGGTAGAAGGGTTGACGAATCGGCCGGGTGTCGGGGAGCAGTTGGATGTCGTGCTGGGTAACATTACACTCTTGGGGATCATCTCTGAACAACTCTTGATGTTCTCTGAAGATCTTGACGAGAGGTGCACTATGATTATCCTGAAAGTATTTGGGAAGATCATTAAGGATTTCGGAATTAGAAAGCGCTGACTCCTTGTCAGTGCTTTCGGGAGGAGAAGCTGGGAAGGTCTCACTGTGGATGTAGGGTTCTGTGAATATGGAATAGTTAATCAAGACAGTGGGAGGAGTACCATTATATTGCTTCAGGAGGTTGACGTGGCACAGCTGGGTCTTCCGCCGCCTATCAGGAGTCTCTATCACATAATTATTATTATTCCTGCACTCTTTGACGCAGTAGGGTCCTGAAAATCTGTTTTGTAAAGGTGAACCTGGGATAGGGAAATAAGCAAGGACGAAGTCTCCCGGCTTGAATTTTCTTACTTTGCTGGTCTGGTCGTAATGAGTCTTCATTCTCACCTGGGCTTTCAATAGATTATCATGGGCAAAGCGGTGGACTCTCTCTAGAATGTGCTGAAGGTTTTGAAGAAACTGGGGCACATTCTGATGCTCACTGAAGGTGGCATCTCTGAGAGAGTCTTTGAAAGCCTTAAGGGGAGTACGGCACTTACGGCCGTAGAGCATCTCATAAGGAGATACTCCTAGGGACTCATTGGGGAGACTTCTGAAAATACACATTATTAGGTCAATCTGCTTATCCCAATCCTTTGAGGTTTCACTACAAAACTTTTTCAAGAGTGCTTTGATGGTCTGATGACTACGTTCAAGAGAACCCTGTGAAGCAGGATGATAGGGGCTGGACAATACCTGTTTGATGTTGAACTCCTCCAGTGTCCTTTTGAAGAGATCACTGGTGAAGTTGGTGCCACAGTCACTTTGAATCTCCTTGGGAAATCCGTATTGAGTGAAGATCTTCAATAGATGTTTGATAACCGTAGCAGCCGTGATGTTCTTCACTGGAACTGCTATGGGAAATCTGGTGGTAGGACACAGGATGGTTAGGATGTAGGCGTTACCTGAACTGGTCCGAAGTAAAGGACCAACACAGTCTATTATGAGTCTGTGGAAAGGTTCCGCAGGCACCTGTATGGGAATCAGTGGTGCTCTGGGAATGGAGACGTTCGGTTTGCCTGCCATCTGACATGTATGACACTGTTTTACGTACTGTTTGACGTTGTTTACCATACCTGGCCAGTAGTAGTCTTGACGAATCCCATGGTAAGTCTTGTTGAAGCCGTAGTGGGAGAATGCTCCGTGGGCCAGGTGTAGAATAGTGGGCCGCAGGCTGGTGGGAATCACAAGTTGTTCGGTGTTGGCCCAATCGTCCTCCTCCTTCAGTTTACTGGGTCTATATCTGCGGTAGAGCAAGTCGTTCTCTAGGAAGAACCCAGGAATACTGTCGGGTTGAGTCTCAGCCTGGAAAAACAATGGTGTTAAAGTAAGATCTTCCCTCTGCAACTTACGGAACTCCAACTTGGTCAGATGCGGGGGTAGTTTCTGAGGGTCTTGAGGGACAGCGGTAGCAGTAGAGTCAGCTGGCTGTGGACGTGCGGCTTGTGCACGGGTGGTCACGAGAACCGGAGGAGAAACTTTATCACTCTCTTGAACCTCTGCTGGAACATACTCGAGAATAGGATTACTTGGCACAGAGTTACACACCTGGGGTTTGTCCATGACGATCAGGTTGGTCGGTTGCAGGTCTTCTGCCAAGTCGTTGCCTAGGAGAAGTTGCACTCCAGGCATGGGAAAAGGCTTTTCCCTGACGGCGACTTGGACTTCCCCGTTCACGTAGGGACAATCCAGGTGGACTCTGGCGAGAGGGTATGGAGTGGTAGCAGTGAGGTCAGTGATGAAGACTGTTTCCCCGGTGTAGACTATGTTGGGCACAGCCGACTTCAAGATGATCGATTGTAGAGCCGCTGTGTCCCTCAAGATCTTCAATTTGAAACGTCCCTCCGGATTTGAACCGTTGGCAGAGACAGTTCCAGTATACAGGTGGTTACTGAAAAGAGAAAGATCATTAACATCAACACCAACATTCATCACAGGCTTACCGGACTTAGGAGGAGTTGGTTTGGGTCGTTGTTGGTCAGTGGTTCCCTTGTATTAAGACTTACCACACTTGTCTATGGTATGTCCATAGAGTCTACAATATTTGCAGTACAGTTGTGAACCAGCTTGATCGGGGCTCACCTTCTCGTAACTGTACCACGACTTCTTACTGGAGGATGGTTCAGGTGTCAGCCGGTGGATGAGGCTGTAAGTGTCAGCCGACTTAGCACACTTCAGGTAGTCGGTTTCTTCTTTATCTGCTAAGTAGAGGCGGACAGGAGGCGGCACACGTCTCAAGAATTCTTCAACAAGCATCAGGTTGACGAGTTCTGTAAAAGTAGAGACATGTGCTGCTTCCAGCCATTTCATGAAATACCTCCGTTTCGTGTTAGCAAACTCGAGGAAGGTAGTGGTACTTGCCTTCAGGTGGTCACGGAATTTCCTTCTATAACTTTCAGTAGAGAGGAGGTAAGCGTCCAACACTGCTTGTTTCAGAGTGTAGTAGTCATTCTCAGACGCCAAAGTACTGAGTGTGACTGCAGCTCTACCTGTAAGATGGACTCTGAGAAGTGTGGCCCATTGGTCGACAGGCCAACTGAGTTGATTAGCAAGGGTTTCAAAGGTGGTAAAAAACACATCAACTTCTGCTTCTACAAAGGATGGCATTAACTTACTTGCATGTGATATATTAAAACTGACGGGAAGATTGGCAGTAGCTTGTTGGCGTTGAGTGAAGTGTGAAGTTTCCAAGGCGATTTCACGTTGACGACACTCTAGAGCCAGAGTCGCTTGTTGTTTGTCATGTTCGCGTTGCATCTCCAACTCTCGTCGTTTGGTTTCAAGCTGTACTCGTTCCCGCTCCTGGAGTGTTTCAAGCTGTACTCGTTCCCGCTCCTGGAGTAGGGCAACCTCACGTTCCTGGAGGGCGAGTCCGCGTTCTTGTTCTTCTCTTCGTATGGCAGCTGCTCGTTCTTGTTGTTCGAGGGCTTCCCTTTGCTGCTCACGTTCAATCTTGGCCAGCTCTAGTTTGAGTTTCAGCGTTGCCAAATCAGTTTTATCTGCAATATAGTAAGTTTCATGAGTTTCAGAGTCTGTCTTACCTTGCTCTAAATAGTAATCCAGCAACAGGTTGTGTAGGTCATTTTTGTTGGCTTGGTAGGGAACTTCTAGTTGATACTCATGTGCAAGAGTTTGTAGTTCAGTCCTCTTGGCACGACTCAAAGTCCCTATTTCACCTGCTGGATTTGCACGGAAAGTTTGGAGACGAAACATGGTGAAATTAGCAAATAAAGGTACACGAATGTTCAATAATGAAATGTCAGAAACAGGACAACGTGGCAACTGGTACCTATCCTGTGTGATCTTTAACAATTAACGTTAAGTGAAAGATATTAAATGATTAAATTAAATCAAGGGCGCAGGAAATCTTGTACCCGGTACTCATGTAAGAGAATAAGGGCAAGAAAATCCTACTAACAAATGAAACAAAGTTTCGAAAACAAATGAAACAGTTAAATGCTTCAAAAGTAAAATTGGTAGTCCAAGGATGTAGGCATACCTTGCCAAGTCTCTATAGGACATAAAGCAAGTTTTTCCCACTGAATTTAATATGATACTTACAGAATTAGCGAACTTTTGTGCTCTGAAAAAATAAGCTAATTCCCTACCGTTGTATGTATCATCATCTCTGACTGACGTGTAGGGGTGCGAGGTGTCAACTGGTGACGAGAACTGCTGCTGAGGTCCCAATTCAGCAACTAAAGTTCGAGCTAGAGGAACTATGGCCCTCTTTGTCCTCCTACAGTCAGATTGCAGAAGATTGGGTACTCTTGACCCGGGGCAGACCACAGTACCAGGGTACCAATATGATGATCTGTCAGAATGAGAAATATTCAAGGGACATAGATGGTAAATACGAGTAATAACATGGAGGGAGAGATGACCAATTAAGAGTATGACTGCGGCCTACAGTCACCACGTAATCCAAAGTTGTCTCACCTTCACTATATGTTACTCTCGTAATGCACAATACACCGCACCTTATAAAAAATGAAATTGAATGAAAAATAGTAAAGCTACGTTAACAAAGTTAAATACGCTTACCATAAATTACCACTTGGCACCAGTACCTGAGTGAGGCTCCTAGGACAGGCCCCCATATAACTTGTGACGGTAACGCGTTGGTGTTCGGCTGTTTAAGGCTAGGGGTATGGCCTCGTCACATAGTTATAAAAAAAAATAGAAAACTGGAACTTCGTCTGTGGTAAGGTAAGGAGAAGACACACAAAACACAAGTAAACTTTAACAATGAAATTTTAATTACGTTAAATAAATCAAAACATGAAAATAATGCACAAACAAATTCTTATAATAAAATCAATGAATCAAAATAATAAGAATACTTAAATGACACAATGAAAGTTACGTTAAGGCAAAATAATAAGAAGTGCAACACAAAAGTTAAGTGGGAGGTGCTGGAATATTGGCTTAAAGCCACCACCTCTCTCAGTACACGCTAACGTCTAGCTGGGAGGAGTGCTGGCTACGAAAGCACGGAACATTCTGAGGACTGATGTTGGGGCGACCCCAGACATCAGGTAGTATTGGGGGGCGAGTGCAGGTGCAGCCAGACCGGCGACCAATCAGCGGAGCCGTAGCGATCAACGGGTAGTTTGGTGGTTGGAGTTCGAACAGGTGGCTGGTTGCATACGTTTCTGCTCACCCTGGCAAGCCTTGCTGGTGCTGGTGTCGTTGTTGGACATTTCTTCCATAGTCTTTTTATATAATTGTGAAGACGTAATTTTGGAGGGAAGAGCAGGCTCAATCTCTTGAAGGAGATTATCGTCACAATATATACATATATATATATATATATATATGTCGTACCTAGTAGCCAGAACGCACTTCTCAGCCTACTATGCAAGGCCCGATTTGCCTAATAAGCCAATTTTTCATGAATTAATTGTTTTTTGACTACCTAACCTACCTAACCTAACCTAACCTAACTTTTTCGGCTACCTAACCAAACCTAACCTATAAAGATAGGTTAGGTTAGGTTAGGTAGGGTTGGTTAGGTTCG